>NC_060139.1:420800170-421028753 GCF_021461385.2 Schistocerca piceifrons | reverse complement strand
ATTACGCTTTTATAAAGTGGAGTAGTTGCCCCTTAGTAAGAAAAACCCTAATGAAAGCTACTTTGGTGTTACATACCATAAATAGATTCATGAATATGTACAGTTGACCTTAATCACAATAAATACAGATCATATTTATTACAAGGATGTTAACTAAGGACAGTACGATGATAGAATTTCCATAAGCATTGTATTTACATTTCCGTAAGCATAGTATGATTATTATATATTTTCTTACTTTTACTGTATTTCATAAATAATGCACTGTGACTGCAGTCTCATGTTTTCTATCCACCTTGGACCCCCTTACCCATCCCACACCTCTATTTCCTCCCAAATACCCCCCCCCCCCCCCCCCCCTCCCTCTGTGTCTTCTGATATCTCTCCTATTTCCTTAACCCCAAGTTCTCCACTCTGCCAGAATTACTATACCAACCTAATCTAATGGATTGCCATTCTTCCCCACCCAGGCCCCTCCCCCCTTCCTTGTTCCTTAATGCTTTGTTCATTGTTATGCCCCTTCAACCATTCACCCCACATCTACACTCTCATTTTGATTTTCCCTGCATTAACATTTAATCAAATATACACTCATATCTCCACTGTCATTTTATCTACCCCCCCCCCCCCCTGTCCATATCCCCTACATATACCCACCTATACAGCATCCATTTACCCCTTCCCACCCTCCCACCACCACTCATGTTTTTAACTTCTGATTTTAACTTTTGTATTTTTGTTATCACTGGCACTTACTATATTCTTATTGTGATTAATTGTCTTTGAATTTTATTTTGTTTTATTTCTTTTAGACTTTAATTCCTCATCCAATTAAATTTGGGTTCACTTACAGTTGTTGACAATTTGTTGTATACATGTTTATTGCAAAGATGATGGTATGCAGTGCCACTATGGAGATTATTATATACAGTCTGAAGATATTTATTTAACATTAATAGTCATATATCTTTGACATTTTGTCATTTCAGTTTCCAGTTGTTCTATTATTCATACTCTTCGATTTCACTATCATTACAACTCAGGGACATGTGTTCATCATTTATATACCAGGTACATCTGTTTTTACTTAATATGGTGTGCTCCCACTTTTATTTACTGATCTTTCTACAAGATGATTTTACATCTGACATTTTGTGGTGGGGAGCCAATATTTTTCTTCATTTCTTGCCAATTTTGAGCTTGATGTCCTGCAATATATGACATAAACTGTAAGTACGTATTTTGTAATTATACACCAATTTACATTCATTGTTTAACATTTTTCCATCTTTTGAAAGTTTACGTGTTCTTACTGTATGCAATTTATGCTTTTAGCAATCACTTGACAATGGCATAAAAGGCTGAGACCTAGGTCGTAATTAAATAAACAACACTACAGTCAAATGGTGGTGTGTTCATTTAAAAATTATTGTCGTACCCAAATAATTCTTATTGTCTAATAGTTTTTAAAGATTTGTTATGTCTCAGATACTGTGATAATTTCACATTCCATTCTCTATATTCAGAAATCATGCATGGAATAATTGCTCACTTTCAGTTAATTTTTGGATTGTGCAGTTATTTTTTTACATAACTCATATTTTTCAACCTGATTTGTTTCTTCCTAGACTTCCCATATTATATATATATATATATAAAAAAAGAAAGATGATGAAACTTACCAAACAAAATCGCTGGCAGGTCGATAGACACACAAACAAACACAAACATACACACAAAATTCTAGCTTTCGCAACCAATGGTTGCCTCGTCAGGAAAGAGGGAAGGAGAAGGAAAGACAAAAGGATATGGGTTTTAAGGGAGAGGGTAAGGAGTCATTCCAATCCCGGGAGCGGAAAGACTTACCTTAGGGGGAAAAAGGACAGGTATACACTCGCACACACACACATATCCATCCCACACATACACAGACACAAGCAGACATTTGTAAAGGCAAAGAGTTTGGGCAGAGATGTCAGTCGGGGCGGATGTACAGAGGCAAAGATGAAGTTGAAAGACAGGTGAGGTATGAGCGGGCGGCAAATTGAAATTAGAAATTAGCGGAGATTGAGGCCTGGCGGATAGCGAGAAGAAAGGATATGCTGAAGGGCAAGTTCCCATCTCCGGAGTTCTGACAGGTTGGTGTTAGTGGGAAGTATCCAGATAACCCGGACGGTGTAACACTGTGCCAAGATGTGCTGGCCGTGCACCAAGGCATGTTTAGCCACAGGGTGATCCTCATTACCAACAAACACTGTCTGCCTGTGTCCATTCATGCGAATGGACAGTTTGTTGCTGGTCATTCCCACATAGAACGCTTCACAGTGTAGGCAGGTCAGTTGGTAAATCACGTGGGTGCTTTCACACGTGGCTCTGCCTTTGATCGTGTACACCTTCCTGGTTACAGGACTGGAATAGGTGGTGGTGGGAGGGTGCATGGGACAGGTTTTACACCGGGGGGCGGTTACAGGGGTAGGAGCCAGAGGGTAGGGAAGGTGGTTTGGGGATTTCATAGGGATGAACTAAGAGGTTGCGAAGGTTAGGTGGACGGCGGAAAGACACTCTTGGTGGAGTGATGAGGATTTCATGAAGGATGGATCTCATTTCAGGGCAGGATTTGAGGAAGTCGTATCCCTGCTGGAGAGCCACATTCAGAATCTGATCCAGTCCCGGAAAGTATCCTGTCACAAGTGGGGCACTTTTGGGGTTCTTCTGTGGAAGGTTCCGGGTTTGAGGAGATGAGGATGTGGCTCTGGTTATTTGCTTCTGTACCAGGTCGGGAGGGTAGATAAGGGATGCAAAAGCTGTTTTCAGGTTGTCGGTGTAATGGTTCAAGGATTCCGGACTGGAGCAGATTCGTTTGCCACGAAGACCTAGGCTGTAGGGAAGGGACCGTTTGATGTGGAATGGGTGGCAGCTGTCATAATGGAGGTACTGTTGCTTGTTGGTGGGTTTAATGTGGACGGACGTGTGAAGCTGGCCATTGGACAGGTGGAGGTCAACGTCAAGGAAAGTGGCATGGGATTTGGAGTAGGACCAGGTGAATCTGATGGAACCAAAGGAGTTAAGGTTGGAGAGGAAATTCTGGAGTTCTTCTTCACTGTGAGTCTAGATCACGAAAATGTCATCAATAAATCTGTACCAAACTTCGGGTTGGCAGGCCTGGGTAACCAGGAAGGCTTCCTCTAAGCGACCCATGAATAGGTTGGCATACGAGGGGGCCATCCTGGTACCCATGGCTGTTCCCTTTAATTGTTGGTATGTCTGGCCTTCAAAAGTGAAGAAGTTGTGGGTCAGGATGAAGCTGGCTAAGGTAATGAGGAAAGAGGTTTTAGGTAGGGCGGCAGGTGATCGGCGTGAAAGGAAGTGCTCCATTGCAGCGAGGCCCTGGACATGCGGAATATTTGTGTATAAGGAAGTGGCATCAATGGTTACAAGGATGGTTTCCCGGGGGTAACAGACTGGGTAGGGATTCCAGGCGTTTGAGAAAGTGGTTGGTGTCTTTGATGAAGGATGGGAGACTGCATGTAATGGTTGAAGGTGTTGATCTACGTAGGCAGAGATGCGTTCGGTGGGGGCTTGGTAACCAGCTACAATGGGACGGCCGGGATGATTGGGTTTGTGAATTTTGGGAAGAAGGTAGAAGGTAGGGGTGCGGGGTGTTGGTGGGGTCAGGAGGTTGATGGAGTCGGGTGAAAGGTTTTGTAGGGGGCCTAAGGTTCTGAGGATTCCTTGAAGCTCCGCCTGGACATCAGGAATGGGATTGCCTTGGCAAACTTTGTAAGTAGTGTTGTCTGAAAGCTGACGCAGTCCCTCAGCCACATACTCCCGACGATCAAGTACCACAGTTGTGGAACCCTTGTCCGCCGGAAGAATGACGATGGATCGGTCAGCCTTCAGATCACGGATAGCCTGGGCTTCAGCAGTGGTGATGTTGGGAGTAGGATTAAGGTTTTTTAAGAAGGATTGAGAGGCAAGGCTGGAAGTCAGAAATTCCTGGAAGGTTAGGAGAGGGTGATTTTGAGGAAGAGGAGGTGGGTCCCGCTGTGACGGAGGACGGAACTGTTCCAGGCATGGTTCAATTTGGATAGTGTCTTGGGGAGTTGGATCATTAGGAGTAGGATTAGGATCATTTTTCTTCGTGGCAAAGTGATATTTCCAGCAGAGAGTACGGGTGTAGGACAGTAAATCTTTGACGAGGGCTGTTTGGTTAAATCTGGGAGTGGGGCTGAAGGTGAGGCCTTTGGATAGGACAGAGGTTTCGGATTGGGAGAGAGGTTTGGAGGAAAGGTTAACTACTGAATTGGGGTGTTGTGGTTCCAGATTGCGTTGATTGGAATTTTGAGGTTTTGGAGGGAGTGGAGCTGGAAGTGGGAGATTGAGTAGATGGGAGAGACTGGGTTTGTGTGCAATGAGAGGAGGTTGAGGTTTGCTGGAAAGGTTGTGCAGGGTGAGTGAGTTGCCTTTCCGGAGGTGGGAAACCAGGATTTTTTTTTTTTTTTTTTTTTTTTTTTTGCAGGACCGAAGCCTGAATTTTATAGTTTCGTACTTTACTATTTGTAACGATAATAGTTAAGGTATTAATTCACCAAAAACAAAATTTTTTCATTGTTTGTCATCAATTCCTCTCATATTTTCTAACCAAAGTGACACAATGGAAAATATTGCCCAAATAATTAGAAGAAATTTTTTAATTAACTTGGAATTGTGTGGTTTCTTCTGCAACGTCACTTTTGATTTCCTTTTACTTGTTAAAGCTGACCAGACCCTTTGTTTATACTGCTTTCAACAGACTGCTAATATCTGATGAAATAAACTGGCAACTTCTGTGTTGTCATTTTACCCTCTGTCTTCTTTGGTTCTCTTCCTCTCCATGTCTCAACTTTAGTTCTACTATCATTTCTGCATCCTACTGTTGCTTGATCTCATGTGCTCTGTCCTTCAGAAACCATCATACCTTTTGCTTATTTAATTTTATGTTTTTATGAGTCTTTGCTTCTTTTGCTGTACTTTACAGTTGGGTAAAAAACAAAAATGGTAATCACAGTTGTAGCCTTTGTAATATACCAATTTTGTATCCTTTTTAACCATTATAAGAACTATGATCTAATGGTTGTATCCTTGGTGGGCTCAATGCATTTATCCCAAATTTGTTTACTAAATGCGTCATCAGTGATCATGAATAATATAATATGAAACAAACTGAGCGTTTAACAACTTTCTTCGCCTTTCCCTTTGTTCCACTCTTCTCCTCAGGTCCAGAAACAAATTTTCTTATGAGAGGTAAACAAGAAAAGATTTTATGAAATTTTACAAGCTGTTTTACTCTGTTTCTGCATGTAACTTTGGTAAGTATGACTATTTAAATATAGTTTAACCTAGTCTGAGTCTGTTGGAACCATCATAAAACAGATGGTAGCAATAATGCATGTGCATTTGATTAAATTCCTCTTATACTTTCTGTCTTCTCTTGTTAGTTCTTACACTGAGTACATCTTGTGATTCACAATTCCTATTTTCTTGTATCATTGCCTGTAATCATTGCTTTTGAAAACTGCATGTTCAGTAGGAATTTTGTTACCATCTATGTCATGAAATAAGCTTTCAGTGGTCTCCTGTTCTGTTATGCTGAAAGTTTTTTGTTTCACTTTGTTATACATTCATAAAAGTTACAATAAAAGAAAACAGCTGTCAAGTTCTTACAGGGTAGTCAAAAAGTTAACATCACATAGCTCCAGAATTAGTATCCTGTAAATGATGTCATTTTGTGAAGAAGTAGTAATGACATATTGATTCAAAGTTAAAAACTTAATGGTTTACTGCAGTCAATGATGTGATCAGTAACTAATAATCTTTATGCAGCAGTTTTATTTTTTTCTTTTAGGAATGGAAGCCAGGTTGAAAATGAAAGTGGGAAAAAATTTAGTAACTGAAATATTATGAAGTAGTTTTTCCAACCTGCAAAAAACAAAAAAAAATGTCTGTATTGCATACAATTCCTTACTACCTTTATAAGTGAGTACCTTTTGTAAGGAAACCTGGACAGTGAAACTTTTTGATAACCCTGGAATATGTTTAATTCTTAGGCAGTCTTACAAAACACTGCTTTTTCATGCATGCTAGTTAGTTGCACTGCTGCAAAGTTTTTGGTGCATGCTATACTACTGTGATGTGATAAGTAACTGTAGTTTATAACATTCTAGTAGTTTTGTAGTGTTCAATGGTTTGCTTGTTTGATTAAACACTTCTTGTTGTGCTCTAATATTGCACTGATATGAGCTTACATACAGAAGATTTCCTCATTACAGGTCCTTATTACAGATATCGTACATATCGGGACTGGCTACAGTGCCCTTTTGCTGAGTTTGCACCTTGCATTCAGGCAACAATCCAAAAGCTTAAATATGTGCCATTGTATGCAGGCTTATTTCTTCTTGCCTCATACCTGTATCCAATTCAGGTGTAGTAAACACAACAACTTTTGATTATCTTACTGTGTAAATCGTATGTATATCTGGATGAAGTTTTGAAGTCATTGAGATTGTAAGTGCAACAAAGAACACTTAAACTATTTTATCTCTGTGAAATGATTTAGAGAATGCTGTGTGTATCTAGCAGGATGTGACTGTGTCTGTGTCTGTCTCAATTTAATTACTGAACTTATTAGAGTATGAATATGAGGATAGGTCATTACTCACCAAATAGAGGAGATGCATAACAAATAGGCATGAAAAATTGTGTAGGCTCTGGTGATCTATTCTCACATATGTATCAAATTCCATCTTGAATTTTCAATCATGTAATTTATTGGAGGTATTATATAGTGTGTATGTTTAACTCAGAATGTAAATTTGATAACAAAAATAAAATAAAATAAATTATTTGTGTTTTGGGGCACATGGCACAGCACTGTGGTTCTCATTGTAAGTGCTGCTAGTGATGAGTAACATTGATGTCAAGTTTATTTTCTGACTTGGAAACAAATTTTTATTGCTTACTCATGTGTGCTTAACATGGAACTGTCGATAATGTCAGTAGCTTATTTATTGCAAACGCTCAGTTTCTGTTTCATAAATTTCGTAATGGTTCCTCAGTTGCGTATTTTGTTTTGTGTGTGTCACATTGGAAGATAGAAAGAAGGAAAAATATACATATATATATTTATTGTAACTGGATGATACCCTTGCAAAGACTTACATTAACTTGTGAAAATGTTTGCTTATTTTTATAAACATCTGTAGTAAATACCATCAGAGAATTTTTATAATTTCTGTATAGTAAATACCATCAGAGAATTTTTATAATTTCCGTAAAATCTTAAGTTTTGTAACCATTATGCAGTGCTACTGTGGGAAGGGGTGTGAAACATATTATATTTGCATTGGACATGAAATACTCATGTAATTTAAGAATCCATACAGGAGTTCAAGAGAAACTGTTCATCCTTACACAATCAACAAATGAAAAAAATAGAAAAAGAAAGCTTTACTCTTCTGATGCAGCACTGTAGCCTTGCTTACTCTGTAAGCCCACTTGATATCCAAAAATAGTGATTTTTATTGACAGAAGGAACTCCAGGAGTGACCAGCAGTATCACACCTGATTGGCTCTCATTGTACAGGGCTATTACAAATGATTGAAGCGATTTCATAAATTCACTGTAGCTCCATTCATTGACATATGGTCATGACACACTACAGATACGTAGAAAAACTCATAAAGTTTTGTTCGGCTGAAGCCACACTTCAGGTTTCTGCCGCCAGAGCGCTCGAGAGCGCAGTGAGACAAAATGGCGACAGGAGCCGAGAAAGCGTATGTCGTGCTTGAAATGCACTCACATCAGTCAGTCATAACAGTGCAACGACAATTCAGGACGAAGTTCAACAAAGATCCACCAACTGCTAACTCCATTTGGCGATGGTATGCGCAGTTTAAAGCTTCTGGATGCCTCTGTAAGGGGAACTCAACGGATCGGCCTGCAGTGAGCGAAGAAACGGTTGAATGCGTGCGGACAAGTTTCACACGTAGCCCGCGGAAGTCGATGAATAAAGCAAGCAGGGAGCTAAACGTACCATAGCCGATGGTTTGGAAAATCTTACAGAAAAGGCTAAAGCAGAAGCCTTACCGTTTACAATTGCTACAAGCCCTGACACCCGATGACGAAGTCAAACGCTTTGAATTTTCGGCGCGGTTGCAACAGCTCATGGAAGAGGATGCGTTCAGTGCGAAACTTGTTTTCAGTGATGAAGCAACATTTTTTCTTAATGGTGAAGTGAACAGACACAATGTGCCAGAACTGTGAGCTCGCATCAACGATGCTTTCGAACTCATTGATGGGGACATGCTGTGCCGAGTGTGAGAGGAACTTGATTATCAGCTTGATGTCTGCCGAATCACTAAAGGGGCACATATCAAACATTTGTGAATGCCTAAAAAAACTTTTTGAGTTTTTGTATGTGTGTGCAAAGCATTGTGAAAATATCTCAAATAATAAAGTTATTGTAGAGCTGTGAAAGCGCTTCAATCATTTGTAATAACCCTGTATTTGATCACTGGAACATCTCTTAGAACACATGCATTAAATCTGTAAAACTGTAGCAATGATCAAGGCGAAAAATTGGCTGTAAGGCGGGTGGGTACAAAACTATCTACATCCACACACACACATTCGGTTTCACAAGTTTTACTTCTATAAACATCAGACCCCCCTCCCCCCCCCCCCCCCCCCTCACCAAATTAGTTACAGGCAGTCTGTGAATTAATTAAGTAGGTAATTCTCATTTATCAGTTTTGCACCTACTGCACCTTCTAATTATACGATAATAGTCTCTGTGCAGTGTAACCTAACCAATCAACAAACAATCTGACTCAGATGAACAGTACGTGTTCATCCAGTCTGTGTATTACCTAACTAGGTAAGTCTCATTTATCAGGTATGCACCTACTGCACCTTCTAGTTATACGATAATAGTCACTGTGCAGTGTAACCTAACCAATCAATAAACAATCTGAGTCAGATGAACAATACATGTGGCACCTTTGTATTTAAGTTAATCAGTAATCATTGTTAATTGTTCTACGTCACCGTCTGCCTTCTTATTTACAACAACACATTATTGCACCATTACATTATTATGGTTCTGATTGAAACAGGTTCCACTCTCGAAATCTTGGAACTGACTGACTTAAAAATGGCTTCAGGCCCACTGCTTATGTTGCTTTGCACCAATAGTTATGACAGTTTCACAGTGTTAAATACATAATTTTGATAATTTACAACTAGAGTTGTACATCTCAAATTAATTGAATAGTGCAGAAAAATTGGTTTTGGTCTGAACTTTGTGTTACGGTAAGAGTTTTGACTGAAATAAGCCTTCTTGATGATGAAACTGCAGAAATGGCTAAATAAGCAATATCTTACATAAAAGTATTAATTACCCAGAAACTAATTAAATGTTGATGTTCATACCATGTTTTGGAAATCAGCTACATAAATACTTTAAAGATTTCTACAGGTTATTTTCATAACTTTATCAGTAATCATCTGTTTACATGTCAGTAGTATGACAGGAATAGGAAATAATTACTGTTAGTTAATTGAACTGAGCTTTAGCAAAAGTAGCTACTTGAAATGGTTCAAATTAATTTGGAAATTGTTCGTAATTTAGCAAAGTTGTGTCTGGTCTTATACTCAGAATTATAGATTGACAGCTTTATCTTGTGGCACATCTCTCACTAATGACAATTAAGGAAGCAAAAAAAAGAAAAAACATTTAAGGAGGCAAATAACAAAACAAAATGGGGATGGGGTCCAGCTTGCTTTGCTACAGCATCTACAGAAAGAATAGCAGAAATGATCCACAAACTTCCGTCTAATAATGGTGACATCCATCTGTTCAGAATCTTAAAACGAATTCTGAACTTAAATGTAATGACCTCCTCCATGCTGACCGGCATAGATTCTGAAAACATTGGACATGTGAAACCCAACACATGCTTTTCTTGCTGGACATCCTGAAAACCATGCATCAAGGCAATCGGGTGGAAGACTTCAAAAAATGTTTGACTCAGTATCATACTAACATATATTAACTATAGTACAATCACATTGTGTACGAACAGAATTTGTGACTGGAATAAGGATTTCTTGCTGGGAAGGGCAGCATATTATCTTGGATGGAGAGTCATTAACAGATGTAGAAGTAACTTCACCCTTGGGAAGAGTATTTGGATCCTAACTTTGCAATCAATATTAGTAGCAACCTCAGACTTTTTGCAGATGATGCAGTTATCTATAATGAAGTACTGTGTGAGGGAAGCTGCACAAATATCGAGTCAGATCTTGTATAAGATTACATAGTGGTGAAAAAATTAGCAACTTAACTTTAAATGTTTCAAAATATAAAACTGTGTATTTGATGATGCAGCAGAGCAGTATTTAATAAATTCAGTATCAGTAAGTTACTATTTGAATCAGTCAGCTCATACAAAAAATGTGAGTATTAATCAAATCAAAGGAAAATTCACTCAAAAATACTATGAAATTCTGAGACAGAATTTTTAGTCGGTCCTTACATTCAGGACATAAAATAATTAGCACTGCCAACAGGCACATATAAAATTACTAAAAACTAGTCTAGCTTCAGTGACAATTAGTTCCTTTCTCGAGGAGGAAGGGGGGGTAGGTTGCGATACATTAAAAAGGAAAGTCAGGTCACTCAGACCTCATGATAGTGGTGCCCACCTATTGTGAGAATGAATGGAGACAAAGATCTGATATAGTCTGAATTAATGATAGTAAGAAAAGTGGCTGGTTAACATAAATATAAGATAGGGTGACAGTGATATCTTTGTGAGTAGATGATGTTGAACAGGTGAAAATAATTCTGAATAACAATTAAAACACTCAACATTCAGTAACCATTAAAAGTATCATAAAAATTACAACAATTAAAAAGTCAAGAATAATGAGGCCTCTCCAAAAGCCACATAGCTGTATAAAGGTGCTGTATTCACAACTGCCAGTTTTGTATCAATGTAGACATGTCTTCAGGTTTATCTGTCAAAAATACAAGTCACTTTGTGAAATTTTTTAGATGGTAGAAATACAGAACCACAGTGTTGACATACAACAAGAAACAATGATGAGTACTCACAGTGATTATATTTCCATAATGTTAGTGGACAGTTATGGAGTCCAAGCTTTCGGGAAGTTCTTGTTGTTGTTGTTGTTGTTGTTGTTGTCTTCAGTCCTGAGACTTGTTCGATGCAGCTCTCCATGCTACTCTATCCTGTGCAAGCTTCTTCATCTCCCAGTACTTACTGCAACCTACATCCTTCTGAATCTGCTTAGTGTATTCATCTCTTGGTCTCCCTCTACGATTTTTACCCTCCACGCTGCCCTCCAATGCTAAATTTGTGATCCCTTGATTCCACAGAACATGGCCTACCAACCAGTCCCTTCTTCTTGTCAAGTTGTGCCACAAACTCCTCTTCTCCCCAATTCTACAGGGTTTTACAAAAAGGTACAGCCAAACTTTCAGGGAACATTCCTCACACACAAAGAAAGAAAATATGTTATGTGGGCATGTGTCTGGAAACGCTTACTTTCCATGTTAGAGCTCATTTTATTACTTCTCTTCAAATCACATTAATCATGGAATGAAAACACACAGTAACAGATTGTACCAGCGTGACTTCAAACACTTTGTTACAGGAAATGTTCAAAATGTCCTCCATTAGCGAGGATTGTATGCATCCACCCTCCGTCGCATGGAATCCCTGATGCGCTGATGCAGCCCTGGAGAATGGCGTATTGTATCACAGCCATCCACAATTCGAGCACGAAGAGTCTGTACATTTGGTACCGGGGTTGTGTAGACAAGAGCTTTCAAATGCCCCCATAAATGAAAGTCAAGAGGGTTGAGGTCAGGAGAGAATGGAGGCCATGGAATTGGTCCTCCTCTACCAATCCATCGATCACCGAATCTGTTGTTGAGAAGCATATGAACACTTCGACTGAAATGTGCAGGAGCTCCATTGTGCATGAACCATATGTTGTGTCGTACTTGTAAAGGCACATGTTCTAGCAGCACAGGTAGAGTATCCCGTATGAAATCATGATAACGTGCTCCATTGAGCGTAGGTGGAAGAACATGGGGCCCAATCAAGACATCACCAACAATGCCTGCCCAAACGTTCACAGAAAATCTGTGTTGGTGACGTGATTGCACAATTGCGTGCGGATTCTCGTCAGCCCACACATGTTGATTGTGAAAATTTACAATTTGATCATGTTGGAATGAAGCCTCATCCGTAAAGAGAACATTTGCACTGAAATGAGGATTGACACATTGTTGGATGAACCATACGCAGAAGTGTATCCGTGGAGGCCAATCAGCTGCTGATAGTGCCTGCACACATTGTACATGGTACGGAAACAACTGGTTCTCCCGTAGCACTCTCCATACAGTGACGTGGTCAACGTTACCTCGTACAGCAGCAATTTCTCTGATGCTGACATTAGGGTTATCGTCAACTGCACGAAGAATTGCCTCGTCCATTGCAGGTGTCCTCATCGTTCTAGGTCTTCCCCAGTCGCGAGTCATAGGCTGGAATGTTCCGTGCTCCCTAAGACGCCGATCAATTGCTTCAAATGTCTTCCTGTCGGGACACCTTCATTCTGGAAATCTGTCTCGATACAAACGTACCGCGCCACGGCTATTGCCCCATGCTAATCCATACATCAAATGGGCATATGCCAACTCCGCATTTGTAAACATTGCACTGACTGCAAAACCACGTTTGTGATGAACACTAACCTGTTGATGCTACGTACTGATGTGCTTGATGCTAGTACTGTAGAGCAATGATTCGCGTGTCAACACAAGCACCGAAGTCAACATTACCTTCCTTCAATTGGGCGAACTGGCAGTGAATCGAGGAAGTACAGTACATTCTGACGAAACTAAAATGAGCTCTAACTTGGAAATTAAGCGTTTCCGGACGCATGTCCACATAACATCTTTTCTTTTTTTGTGTGTGAGGAATGTTTCCTGAAAGTTTGGGTGTACCTTTTTGTAATTCACTGTATTCAATACCTTCTCATTAGTTATGTGAGCTACCCATCTAATCTTCAGCGTTCTTCTGTAGCACCACATTTCGAAAGCTTCTATTCTCTTCTTGTCCAAACTATTTATCGCCCATGTTTCACTTCCATACATGGCTACACTCCATACAAATACTTTCAGAAACGACTTCCTGACACTTAAATCTATACTTGATGTTAACAAATTTTTCTTCTTCAGAAACGGTTTCCTTGCCATTGCCAGTCTACATTTTATATCCTCTCTACTTCGACCATCATCAGTTATTTTGCTCCCCAAATAGCAAAACTCCTTTACTACTTTAAGTGTCTCATTTCCTAATCTAATTCCCTCAACATCACCCAACTTAATTCCACTACGTTCCATTATCCTCGTTTTGCTTTTGTTGATGTTCATCTTATATCCTCCTTTCAAGACACTGTCCATTCCGTTCAACTGCTGTTCCAAGTCCTTTGCTGTCTCTGACAGAATTACAATGTCATCGGCGAACCTCAACTTTTTTATTTCTTCTCCACAGACTTTCATTCCTACTCCGAATTTTTCTTTTGTTTTCATGTTAAAAGTCAAATCACAGTGGTGGGTTGTCATAATAAAATTGAGTACACCCAAAAGATGGTTGTAAAATGCACAAAGTATGACTACTGAATGGGTCAGGCCTCTTTTTTTTAAAAAAAAAAAAGGAAAAAACTAATAATGAATGTTTACTGTAATGTGAATTATTCATTATTAGTTTTCCCCCCACTTTTTTTTAGGCTTGACTCAGTCAGTGGTCATGCTTTGCACATTTTACAAGCATCTTTTGGGTGTCCTCAATTTTATTACAACAATCCACCATTTTGGTTTGACTTTTAAGTTGGATAACTTCCTGAAAGCTGGAACTCCGTAATTATCCAGTTACATTATGGAAATATAATCATTGTATTTGTCATTGTTTCGTATTGAATGTCAACACTATGGTTCTGTATTTCTATCATTTAAAAAATTTCATACAGTGATATGTATTTTTGACAGATAAACCTAAATATGCATTATAGTGACATGAAACCAGTAGTTGTGAATAAAGCACCTTCATACAGTATGAGGCTTTTGTAAACACATCATCACTTGTGGCTCTTTCACTGTTGTATTTTTTGAATGGTTACTGAGTGTTGAGTGTCTTTACCACTGTTATTCTTTCTGCATTGTAATTGCCCTCCCCAGAAAGTTGTTTGGAAATAATTCTTTTGTGGTGACCCCTCTTGTAGTTCCAGCCACCCCATTCTCTTTATGTTTATTTCTCAGTGCATCTTTATATTCTTTTCATCACAGATACAGAAATCCAGATGTAGTTTTCTATTGCATTTTCTTGAGTTGCTGCTTTAGCAAGCTTGTCTGGTAATTCATTTCCAGAAGTTTACAGCATAGGCTTTTGTCCATTCGATTTTAAGGTGCCATTTTCTCGGCTGCAGTTTCCTATTGTTGTTTTTTTATTTCTTCTATCAATTACTTATGACTTCTGGAGTTTTGTAATGAAGCCAGTATAATTTGACTGCCCATACAACGTACATCTGCCCTCTGGACATTTATTTCTCACAATTGATGTAGTGTTTGTAGCTCTCAATAGGTGTTCTGCTTGATTATTGGTGCACTCATTTTTTAACCGTACTGTAACTACACTATTAATGATTACTGCTGCTATTGAAGCTGTTATTCAGAGAATAACTCCCATCAATATGTACCGGTATGTGTAGATGTATGTTGGATACTCCTTTGTGGCTTTCTTGTGGAGTTACAGTGTTTGCCAGATGAAGCCACTGTTTTTGATCTAAAGGAATGTCTGTATATAGTTACATGCTTCATAGATCATTTGAATCATACTTTTGTTGAAATGATGCAGAACAACTCAGTTTACAGTATATGCGAAGGTCTATGGAAATAGACAGTTTGTAATTTTTTACGATTTCGTATTCTTCAGCTATTTCCTGGAGCCTGAAAATTACCAGTGGAAGGTGTGTTAGAATTCACAATGCTTCTGTAGACACTACTGTATTAGCCTTTACAGTCTTAATACTGATTAATTGTTGTGTTCTTCTAATTGTCAGTTACATTTTCTTCTTATTGCTTCAATCCAAATAGGAGCTGTTTATGCCAATATTGGTAATATAGCTGCTTTTTCAATAATCTTCTTTGCTTCCTCACCAAGTTCCCAGCTGAGCCTTTCTGTTTTAGATAGTGACTGAATCAGCTCTGTGCATTTTTTTAGTTGCATACTGTGTAAGCCCGATAAATCTTAATTTAGTGTCAGCCATTATACCCAAGTATTTTATTCGTGCAGTTTGGTCCAAAACATTATTATCACCATACTAATTATTACTCTCCTGTTTTTTGTTATTAGCATGACTTTTCATTTTTTTATTATTATATAAAACTTTTTGATGATGTTCACAAATTGTGATTTTTTTTTTTCAATTTGTGAGTTGGAATATTCTTCATAAAAAGCATCAGTGCTTGCTTTGGTAACATGATTAAGTTCTATGTAAATGTTATTGTCATTTTATTTATTTATCAGTTGTTTAATCCAGTTTCAGCAGAGAATTATACTGGGTATTCCAAAGAACTGTACCACAACACAATCCTTTTGAGCACCCTTTTGTCAAGTTCTGTTCTCATTTGATGATGATAAATGTCAGCACTGCTGTTCAGTTAGTGAAATACTTTTTTAGCTAGGCTGTGTATGTTCTTAACCCATTGAACTTAATGTATCGTGTCTGGGGTGGTAGACTACCAAGCTGTGTCAAAGGCTCTCTGAATGTCAAGACACCATTGTTCTGTATTGGCCCTGGAATTTGCTTTCTTGTAAGAAGTCCTTAACAGCCAACATTGAATTTATGCTCCCTCTCTGTGAAGTAGATTAGGAGATTTTTCAGAAAGCCATGATACATCATTCTATTAATAAACTGCTTTCACAATATTTTCCCCTCTGTACACTGTAGGGTGATAGGACAGGATTTAGTCACATCCATCCATTTTCTTACCACATTTGATAATGGGGACTATTTTGACCCTTTTTTTTTTAAATATATATATAAAATTTCAAGAAGCAAGTGTTCTTGAAGCAGTTGGTGTATAAACCTGTAAGACTGTTGGGTAAATGCTATACATCTGCTGAAGTAGCATTGTAATATATGGGTGGCAGTTTCAGCTAGATCTATTGTTATCATGTTACAACTTTGACTTAGTGTTCTATTTCTGGTTTTCCCTGATGCAGTTCAATGTATTGTGTTCGAAGGCATATTTATTGGACTCAGACTGCAGTGTGGTTTTCCAGGAGAGTGTTTTGGATTTTCAAATAGCTGTGCTGTATTCCTCCTCCTCCATTCAACATTGTTTTCTTCATAGCTCTCCCAGGTGGCCAATGTGCTTTGTCTTTTGATAAATTTTGCTGTGAATTCAGACATCCACTAGAGAACGGATTTTCTCCCAGTTATCTACTTAAGGCATTATTGTGCCTTAAATGCTTTATTGCAAGAAAAGTCTAAAATTTCTTTGAATTCTGTGATATGAGTTTCAGTATTTCTTTCCAGTTAAACTTTTTCTGCCAGGTTCTGCATTATTTTCTTGTGTTGTATATTTTGAGTTTTTTTTAAGGTTCATATAAGTTACCAGCATATGATGGTGGCACCCTCCTATGTTGAATGTAATAACCTTGTGATCGAGGCACCTCTCATCTTCATTAGATTTATATTGGCTTAGCAGAGATAGGAGCTGCTCATAGTCAAATCGATGTTGCACTTTTGGAATTTATTTTCAGAAGTTGGTTCTGGATTCTCCACATTCATGAAGTATAGGTTAGTGGAAGTTTGTTACTGTGTCATGCCGTGAACCCAGTCTTGCATTGCATCTATAGCAATTATGAGGAGCAGTCATAAAGTTTTAACTGTCACCTCAAAAAAATACAGTTAAGCAAATATTTTTTCTTTTGTTGCAGATACATTTCTGCAGTGTTGCTATACATAGAAATCCCTGTGCCACAGTACAATAGCACACCTCCAGAGAAGTCAAAGCGAAATAGCCTAGAACATTGATAAAGCGGAGATGGGCTACACCACATTGTTTTGGCTCTTCTAGCAGCTTGCTGTGGTACTGCGGCATGGGGTTTCAACATAACTTTATTTTTTTGGAAGTGGTAAACAAAGTTTTATGACTACCCCTAATACTAAGCCAAATCCTTTATTGTAGGCTATCATAGTGTCAAACTGATAGCTTTTGTGTCATCTAAAGTGCATCCTAGAAATGAAAAATTGCAGATTGCCTTTTACCATCACTGTTAAGACTGAATCTCCATCAGACAAGTGACTTATTATTAAGGAATCTATTTCTTTATCTACTATCAATATTGTCACCCTTTCTCTGCATGCTGCCTGTGTTAAACATCTTACAGCATCTAGTGATTCCAGTGATTCCAGCCATGTTTTGTTAAAACAATGTGATTCTTGGATGAAAGCAGTGTCAGTTTTATATTTCCCATTGAGCTACAGATTTGTTTGTTAGCATTTGCTTTTATTTCGAAGAGACAAAGTAACATGTGAAAGAGTTGTTTGGATTGTATTTGGTGTTGTCATCATTAGTAATCAAAAGTGTTGTCATCATTAGTAATCAATCTTCCATTCATACTGTGTTTTAGTTGTTTCAAACATGCCAAAACTACTGCAGTTTTCATGTCCTGTTGCAGAGATGATGAATGTGCATCTCTCCTAGTGGCCATTTCTTTTGTAGTAGCACATTACAATCGTGGTAGGTGGTGGTACTCATCAGTCACTTTGATTTGTGTGATTAGTTTGTCACTTAATTGTTGCATACAAACATAATGGAAGCATTATTATCTGGTTACTTGTGCATTTCAGAAATGCTCTGAATTCTTTTGAAAACATGAGGTTCTCTTTTGAGAACTGTTCTGTGAGTAATATGTCACTCGTAAAGGGAATTATCACAGTAGGATCTCATATCTGCAGTTTCTTCATTTTATTGTGTAAAACCAGATGGAGATGTATCAGCAGCAGCCGAAGTGAGGTCCAGTATTATCTGGAGATGAAGAAAATTCTTCAGTAATGTCTTGCTAGGTGCATTTAAGTTGTTAATTTTGATTTGAAGGACTGAGTCCATTTCATATGGATGTTTTTTAATCTGATGATCACAGAAAGAGTTTTTTACTTGTGATGGTTGAGTTGCCGTCTTGTTAAGAATCAAAATGAGATCATCATGTTGCAGTATGTTCACGTATTTTCTAGTTCGGTAGCAGAAGAATCAAATTTATGTTGCTCATTCATCAGACCATCTTGATGCGCAAAGAGCTTATGACTTACCTCTTGTACCAATGAAACAGACTTTTGGTGGCAGCATTAACTATGAGAACAAGAAGCATGTTTTCATCATTTAGAAGAGTTAGTAAATTTAAGCAATATTTTTTGATATGATCAATACTGTTGCTATGTTGAGATACCATGTTATTTATAGTAATTTACACATTTCTTAGGAAATATGCATTGTAAATGATACTTTGCTCAAATCATCCAAATTGTGTGGTGCAGTACAATAAAATGATTTTGTACAGGAGTGTCCCTGCACTTTAGAGCCAGTCAGAGTCTCTTGTACGTGTCCTGGTATAGAGCCCCATTTAAACATTTTATACACACTGTTGTGCTATTACTAATAAGTTTAAATATGTTTGAGAAAACAATGTGTGTTCTGGTCATTTTTAAAATGCCTTATAGGTGTCATTACCTCTTTAACAGAGTAATTATAATCTTACATTAATTGATCTACATTTTCCAAAATACTTGCAAAAATACAAATTTTACCTCAAGATATGCATGAGCAATCTTTAACAGAGTAATTATAATCTTACATTAATTGATCTACATTTTCCACAGTACTTGTGAAAATACAAATTTTACCTCAAGATATGCATGAGCAATGTGTAATACTAGTACCAGAAATGCTTTCCTAGTGAAATCTCATTTTCATAGTATACAGATTGTTGCAATTTTTCTAGAACAGATGGCACTGGCTCAGATGAGTCAGTCATGGGGATTTCAATTACTCGCCTAGATCCATGAGCACTTGTGACAACTGGCTGTGACTGCAGCAGTACACCGTAATTGTTTGAGATGCTCATCATGCCAGTGAAGGTTATTTAGATTAATTACACACACCCAGCTTTAAAACTAACTATACCATTGTGTTTCTCAGGAAATAAACTATAATACTGCTAAGTTCAATTAAAGCAACGGTTAGTGTCACTATTTCAAGAATATATATATATATATATATATATATATATAAATAAAAAAAACAAAGATGATGAGACTTACCAAACAAAAGCGCTGGCAGGTCGATAGACACACAAATAAACACAAACATACACACAAAATTCAAGCTTTCGCAACAAACGGTTGCTTCATCAGGAAAGAGGGAAGGAGAGGGAAAGACAAAAGGATGTGGGTTTTAAGGGAGAGGGTAAGGAGTCATTCCAATCCCGGGTGCGGAAAGACTTACCTTATGGGGAAAAAAGGATGGGTATACACTCGCACACACACACATATCCATCTACACATATACAGACACAAGCAGACATATACAAAGGCAAAGAGTTTGGGCAGAGATGTCAGTCGAGGCGGAAGTGCAGAGGCAAAGATGTTGTTGAATGACAGGTGTGGTATGAGTGGCGGCAAATTGAAATTAGCAGAGGTTGAGGCCTGGCGGATAATGAGAAGAGAGGATATACTGAAGGGCAAGTTCCCATCTCCGGAGTTCTGACAGGTTGGTGTTAGTGGGAAGTATCCAGATAACCCGGACGGTGTAACACTGTGCCAAGATGTGCTGGCCGTGCACCAAGGCATGTTTAGCCACAGGGTGATCCTCATTACCAACAAACACTGTCTGCCTGTGTCCATTCATGCAAATGGACAGTTTGTTGCTGGTCATTCCCACATAGAAAGCTTCACAGTGTAGGCAGGTCAGTTGGTAAATCACATGGGTGCTTTCACACGTGGCTCTGCCTTTGATTGTGTACACCTTCCGGGTTACAGGACTGGAGTAGGTGGTGGTGGGAGGGTGCATGGGACAGGTTTTACACTGGGGGCAGTTACAAGGGTAGGTGCCAGAGGGTAGGGAAGGTGGTTTGGGGATTTCATAGGGATGAACTAAGAGGTTACGAAGGTTAGGTGGACGGCGGAAAGACACTTTTGGTGGAGTGGGGAGGATTTCATGAAGGATGGATCTCATTTCAGGGCAGGATTTGAGGAAGTCGTATCCCTGCTGGAGAGTCACATTCAGAGTCTGATCCAGTCCCGGAAAGTATCCTGTCACAAGTGGGGCACTTTTGTGGTTCTTCTGTGGGAGGTTCTGGGTTTGAGGGGATGAGGAAGTGGCTCTGGTTATTTGCTTCTGTACCAGGTCGGGAGAGTGGTTGCAGGATGCGAAAGCTGTTTTCAGGTTGTTGGTGTAATGATTCAGGGATTCCGGACTGGAGCAGATTCGTTTGCCACGAAGACCTAGGCTGTAGGGAAGGGACCGTTTGATGTGGAATGGGTGGCAGCTGTCATAATGGCGGTACTGTTGTTTGTTGGTGGGTTTGATGTGGACGGACGTGTGAAGCTGGCCATTGGACAGATGGAGGTCAACATCAAGGAAAGTGGCATGGGATTTGGAGTAGGACCAGGTGAATCTGATGGAACCAAACGAGTTGAGGTTGGAGAGGAAATTCTGGAGTTCTTCTTCACTGTGAGTCCAGATCATGAAGATGTCATCAATAAATCTGTACCAAACTTTGGGTTGGCAGGCCTGTGTAACCAAGAAGGCTTTCTCTAAGCAACCCATGAATAGGTTGGCATACGAGGGGGCCATCCTGGTACCCATGGCTGTTCCCTTTAATTGTTGGTATGTCTGGCCTTCAAAAGTGAAGAAGTTGTGGGTCAGGATGAAGCTGGCTAAGGTAATGAGGAAAGAGGTTTTAGGTAGGGTGGCAGGTGATCGGCGTGAAAGGAAGTGCTCCATTGCAGCGAGGCCCTGGACCTGCGGAATATTTGTGTATAAGGAAGTGGCGTCAATGGTTACAAGAATAGTTTCCAGGGGTAACAGACTGGGTAAGGATTCCAGGCGTTCGAGAAAGTGGTTGGTGTCTTTGATGAAGGATGGGAGACTGCATGTAATGGGTTGAAGGTGTTGATCTACGTAGGCAGAGATACGTTCTGTGGGGGCTTGGTAACCAGCTACAATGGGGCGGCCAGGATGATTGGGTTTGTGAATTTTAGGAAGAAGGTAGAAGGTAGGGGTGCAGGGTGTCGGTGGGGTCAGGAGTTTGATGGAGTCAGGTGAAAGGTTTCGTAGGGGGCCTAAGGTTCTGAGGATTCCTTGAAGCTCCGCCTGGACATCAGGAATGGGATTACCTTGGCATACTTTGTATGTGGTGTTGTCTGAAAGCTGACGCAGTCCCTCAGCCACATACTCCCGACGATCAAGTACCACTGTCGTGGAACCCTTGTCCGCGGAAGAATGACGATGGAACAGTCAGCCTTCAGATCACGGATAGCTTGGGCTTCAGCAGTGGTGATGTTGGGAGTAGGATTAAGGTTTTTTAAGAAGGATTGAGAGGCAAGGCTGGAAGTCAGAAAGTCCTGGAAGGTTTGGAGAGGGTGATTTTGAGGAAGAGGAGGTGGGTCCCGCTTCCTCAAATCCTGCCCTGAAATGAGATCCATCCTTCATGAAATCCTCCCCACTCCACCAAGAATGTCTTTCCGCCGTCCACCTAACCTTCGTAACCTCTTATTTCATCCCTATGAAATCCCCAAACCACCTTCCCTACCCTCTGGCTCCTATCCTTGTAACTGCCCCCGGTGTAAAACCTGTCCCATGCACCCTCCCACCACCACCTACTCCAGTCCTGTAACCCGGAAGGTGTACACGATCAAAGGCAGAGCCACGTGTGAAAGCACCCACGTGATTTACCAACTGACCTGCCTACACTGTGAAGCTTTCTATGTGGGAATGACCAGCAACAAACTGTCCATTTGCATGAATGGACACAGGCAGACAGTGTTTGTTGGTAATGAGGATCACCCTGTGGCTAAACATGCCTTGGTGCACGGCCAGCACATCTTGGCACAGTGTTACACCGTCTGGGTTATCTGGATACTTCCCACTAACACCAACCTGTCAGAACTCCGGAGATGGGAACTTGCCCTTCAGTATATTCTCTCTTCTCGTTATCCGCCAGGCCTCAACCTCCGCTAAAGTTGCCGCCGCTCATACCTCACCTGTCTTTCAACAACATCTTTGCCTCTTTACTTCCGCCTCGACTGCCATCTCTGTCCAAACTCTTTGCCTTTACAAATGTCTGCTTGTGTCTGTGTATGTGCGGATGAATATGTGTGTGTTTGCGAGTGTATACCTGTCCTTTTTTCCCCCTAAGGTAAGTCTTTCCGCTCCCGGGATTGGAATGACTCCTTACCCTCTCCCTTAAAACCCACATCCTTATGTCTTTCCCTCTCCTTCCCTCTTTCCTGATGAAGCAACCGTTTGTTGCGAAAGCTTGAATTTTGTGTGTATGTTTGTGTTTGTTTGTGTGTCTGTCGACCTGCCAGCACTTTCATTTGGTAAGAGAGAGAGAGAGAGAGGCCAATGTCAAATACCACTCATAAACAGGGGTCGACAAGAGGTTCATCAACTTACACCACTTACTGCCCAAACCGCCCATTTCTGAGCCAAATATATCCTTTTAGAATGGGAAGAGTTACCCCAAAATATAATACCATACAACATAAGTGAATGAAAATAAGCAAAGTTGACTCATTTTCATGTCGAACGATCACTCAGTTCAGATACCGTTCGTATAGTAAAAATGGCGGTATTAAAACTTTGAACAAGATCCTGAACATGAGCTTTCCATGACAGCTTACTATCAGTCTGAACACCTAGATATTTGAACTATTCAGTTTCACTAATCATATGCCCATTCTGTAAATTAAAATGTCAGGTTTTGTTGAATTGTGTGTTAGAAACTATAAAAACTGAGTCTTACTGTGATTTAGCGTTAGTTTATTTTCTACAAGCCATGAACTTACGTCATGAATTGCACTATTTGAAACTGAGCTAGTGTTGCACACAATATCCTTTACTACCAAGCTAGTGTCATCAGCAAACAGAAATATTTTAGAGTTGCCCGTAATACTAAGATTGCATATGATATATATAAATAAGGAACAGGAGTGCCCCAACACTGATCCCTGGGGCATCCCCCACTTGACCGTACCCCACTCAGACCACACATCACAGCCATTCTCAACATTCTGAATAATGAAATTTTGCTGTCTGTTGCTAAAGTAAGAGGTAAACCAATTGTGAGCTGCTCCCCATATTCTGTAATGGACCAACTTCTGGAGCAATATTTTGTGATCAACACTTTTTTTCGTGTGACTAGGGCCTCCCATCGGGTAGACCATTTGTTGGGCGCAAGTCTTTCAAATTGACGCCACTTCGGCGACTTGCGCGTCAATGGAGATGAAATGATGATGACTAGGACAACACAACACCCAGTACCTGAGTGGAGAAAATCTCCACCCCAGCCAGGAATCGAGCCCAGGCCCTTAGGATTGACATTCTGTCGCGCTGACCACTCAGCTACCGAGGGTGGACATCAACACAATGAAACGCCTTAGCTAAATCAAAAAATATGCCAAGCATTTGAAACCTTTTGTTTAACCCATCCAGTACCTCACAGAGAAAAGAGAATATAGCATTTTCAGTTGTTAAATGACTTCTAAAGCCGAACTGTACATTTGATAGCAAATCGTGTGATAAAAAATGATCATTTATCCCTACTCACACAGTCTTTTCAATAACTTTAGCAAACACTGATGGCATAGAAATAGGTCTAAAATTAGCTACATTATCCCTTTCTCCCTTTTTATAATGCGGCTTTACTACTGAGTACTTTAATCGCTCAAGAAACTGACCATTCCTAAAGGAAAAATTACAAATGTGGGTAAATACAGGGCTACCATGTGCAGCACAGTACTTTAATATTCTACTAGACACTCCATCATAACCACCACAAGAGTCCTTAGTCTTCAGTGATTTAGTTATTGACTCAATCTCCCTCTTGTCTTCATCACGGAGGGGTATTTCAGACATCAGATTTGGAAAGGCATTTGCCTAGAAAGTTATATAATTCCTTCCAGAAACTAATTTTTTTATTTAATTCACCAGCAATGCTCAGAAAATGATTATTAAATACTGTACATATATCTGATTTATCAGTAACAGAAATATCTTTACTGTGAACTGACTTTATAACGCCGACCTTGTTGCTGCTGACCAAACACTTCCTTCACAACTGATCATATGGTTTTAATTTTATTGTGTGAATTAGCTATTCTGTTTGCAAACCACATACTCATTGCCATCCTAATAACATTTAATTCTTTATTGCTGTTGGATTACCTTTCCTACATAGTTTGTAATTAAATATGACATTTGTTTGAGTACTAAAGTTTTTCAGTGTTAAAATTCGTGCATCATGGTCTGAAAGGCCATTCACCCTTTTACTAACAGAATACCCATCTAGTAATGAAGAATGAATAAAAATATTGTCTATGGCTGCTAGTTAGAAAAGACATAATCTGCATCAGATCATATGAAATTTATGAGATCTACCAAAATCCTTTTTCTTGCACCATCATATACAAAATTAATATTGAAGTCACCACATATAACTAATTTCTGGTACTTGCTATAAAGTGAATCAAGAACCCGCTCTAGCTTGAACGGAAATGCTCTGAAGTCAGAGTTAGGGGACCTATAAACAACAAAAATTAGAAGTTTAGTTTCACTAAATTCAACTGCCCGTGCGCAACATTCAAATATCTGTTCAGTGCAGTGCCGTGATACGTCTATGGACTCTAATGGAATACTGTTTTTTACGTATATAGCCCCCCCCACTCCACAAGGAATTCCTTGAAAAACAGCCAGCTAATCTGTGTCCTGGTAAAGGAAGCCTCTGAATTGTCAAATTATTTAAGTGGTGCTCTGATATACCAATAATTTCAGAGTCAACATCTATAAGCAGTTCACTAAATTTATCTCTAATGCTTCTTATATTTTGATGAAATATGCTAATTGCTTCTCTACTTGGAAACATTACATCCTCAGAAGGTGAACCCTTAGTTAGAGGGACTTCCTTTAAGCAGGTGTACCTACCAGTGACTTCAATCTAAAAAAATAGGTACAGCTCTAACACCAACTACTACAGCAATTTTTCCATGAGTGATCCCACCACCACCACCACCACCCACTACACTTTCACGTATAAGCTTTGTCAGCCTCCCCTTCCCATACCTATTGAGGTGCATGCCATGCCTAATGAATCCTGATCTACTGATGGACCCAGCTGGCACCACTGAGATGTGATCCATGTCCTCTGCCATCAGTGCCCTCCCCAGCCCCATGTTAACAGCCACATTAAGGTGAGGCCAATCATGACACTGAAACAGTTGCATGAAATGCAAATTAGTGCCACCAGTTTGAATAGCTATCTTTACCATGTCACCACCTAAATCATATTGGTTTTTGTTACTATTCAAAGATCAACAGCAGATTTTGATATATGAAGAAGGACAACACAGATATCAGAATATAGAAGGATAGACACCACCTATTACATGGAAGATAGCTTACAAAGATTCAAGAACCGATATTAAGTGAAGAATCTAGAAATATATTACATCTTCCTACGTAACACTCTTATGGGGACTGTGAAGACAAGATTAGACTAATTACAGGGTTTACAGACACATGAAAGCAGTCATTTTTCCCACACTCCACACACAAATGGAACGAGAAGAAAACTCTGATATGTAGCATATTGGGAAGTACCCTCTACCGTGTATTCTGGCTTTCAATATATGGATGTTGAAGTAGAAGGCCAGATTGTGATTTCCCTCTTCTGAAAATGTGCCACTGAGGAAGATTTTCTGTGGCCTCCTTTTCAACTATCAGATTAATGCTAAAACAACAGAGCAAAGATAACTGAACATGATTGGATAGTTTTCAACTATCAGATTAATGCTAAAATGATGGAATAAAGATAACTGAACATGATAGGATACCAGTAACATTCTTTATAGCTAAAGTGAAAGAAGTTGCTGTATTTTTAGCAGTATTTTATGAATCACTGAAGCACAAAGTGTTCCAAGTGATTGGAAAGAGACACATGTCATTTCCACAGGACAATTGAACAGATAATGCTACAATATTCCTATAGATATATTGCTCATGCCAATATTTTGTTGAATTATGGAACATGCTTTATGTTCACATGCTATGATCTTTCCGGAGTTCAAAAATCTCCTCTGTAGGAATCAATGTAGAGTCAGCAAATAGTGATCTTGTGAATGAGTTCCATGCTGTTAATTCATCAGAACCGGGAGGCAGTAGAAATTGGAACCCAGGTTTTCACCGTGGTTTTCCTTGACCTCCAGAAGGGGTTTTATACACGACACACTGTCGCCTAGCAAACATAATACAAGCATATGGAATATCAAACCAGCTTCATGAGTTGGTTGAAGACTTTCTAGGAGATAGAACACAGCATGATATTCTTAGTGGGAAGAAGCCACCAGATATGAAAGTAATTTTGGATGCACTATGATGGACTGTTATAGGATCATAAGATTTTGTTCTTAGATGATGCTCTTCTATGTAGGGAAGCTGCAAGACCACGAAATTGTAGCAAATGAAGAAATTTGTACAGGAGATTACATCTATATACAAGACTGTTAGCCAACCCTCAACACCAAATGTGACATACCGTGCTTACATAGTTAGAAAAAACAATTTTAGCTTTGTGAGATCAGCCATTTTTTTGTGCTTGTAGTGGCTTAAAACTTCCACCATTTGATGAATTGTCCTCTTTACTGCTAAATCATTTATGCAAGTCACTTATTCGTTCTCTAAGATGAATGATGTTGGAAGAATTACATAAACATAAGTAAATAAATATTCATTAATATATATAAAAATGAAGATGATGTAACTTACCACACTTGATAGACACACAAACAAACACAAACACACACACAAAATTCAAGCGTTCGCAACCCACGGTTGCTTCATCAGGAAAGAGGGAAGGCGAGGGAAAGACGAAAGGATGTGGGTTTTAAGGGAGAGGGTAAGGAGTCATTCCAATCCTGGGAGCAGAAAGACTTACCTTAGGGGGAAAAAAGGACAGGTGTACACTCGCACACACACACACATATATCCATGTGCACATATACAGACACAAGCAGACATGTGTAAAGGCAAAACCTTGTATTTTGCCTTTACACATGTCTGCTTGTGTCTGTATATGTGCAGATGGATATGTGTGTGTGTGCGAGTGTATACCTGTCCTTTTTTTCCCCCTAACGTAAGTCTTTCTGCTCCCGGGAGTGGAATGACCCCTTACCCTCTCCCTTAAAACCCACATCCTTTCATCTTTCCCTCTCCTTCCCTCTTTCCTGATGAAGCAACCGTGGGTTGCAAAAGCTTGAATTTTGTGTGTGTGTTTGTGTTTGTTTGTGTCTCTATCAACATACCAACGCTTTCGTTTGGTAAGTTACATCATATTTGTTTTTAGATATATTTTTCTGACGTGGAATGTTTCGCTCTATAATATTCATTAATACATATATTTGGATTCGTTTTTGGCATTTATTGCTAATATTGCAGATATAATTTCTGCTTAACTCTATGGACTAGGTCAGCAAGTTGTTGTTGATTTTCAAATCAGTACTCTTTTAATCTTTTTTTAAATCTTGTATTCACAGCTTGTAGTGTTTATTATCACAATGCAATTACAGGGGCATCTTAGTGGTTTCTAGCCTTAATTAAGTTTTATCATTTCCCCATAACAGTTTTTTATCTTTACCTCTTAGTACATAATGTGCACATACTGTTTGGTATTCTTCCTCATCCATAGAGCAGATAACTAGACACCAAAAATTATATTACGTAATATATAATATAATAGTATATATGGTCAAAAGAAGATAAACTGTTGTATTATTATTAGTTTTAATATTGTTTGTTTCAATGTGTTATAATTGTTGGTCCAAATTTAATTGGAATGAGATTGATGAGAAGACAAATAAACTAATCCTCTAGCAGTAACCAGTAAAGAACAAATCCAGAAGCTCAATAAACTTAAACTAAAAAAAAAAAAAAAATTCAGCACCGAAATAATATCGAACTGTATTTAAATCAGTGGAAGAATAAGGACAAATTATAAAAACAAAACTATACTCAAACCTTAAAAAATGAACCAAACACCAATAATTATTCAGTAAACAAGGGGATAAAGAAAATAGTTATAAATAAGTACTTGAATATAAAGACAGACCAAAAGAATTAAAGAAACAATTACCTTGAGAATGAATTATAGAAACCAAAACAGAAAGATCTAAAGCACATTCACAAAAAAGGTATATCAAACTCAGTGAGAAAAATGATAATTAATATATATTCTAATCTCAATCAAACTATTAATAAATGTTTTAAACAAATTATATAAATACCAGAAAAATAGACCATAAAAATAAAATATAAACATTTAGTTCAGTAATTTAAAGAAACACCTATCCTGTAAACTGGATAAAACACTAACTACTGCTTTTAAAATGTTAAGGGTAGTAAAATAGTAAAATACTCGTACTCTCAGTCCACAGAACCAATATTTTGAAATGGTTAAAATAATAACTGTAGCACTATCAAATGTAATAAATATTAGTTGTAACAAATTAAACCATATTATATCAATAATAATTTTTATTATTGTTTTAACTTTCCTTATTGGATTAACAACAGTAACAATAATAGAAAGATATTGGTTATTATATATATTTTATTTTGAACATTTCTTAACGGTACAGCAGTTTTATTTTTATTTTTTTTTTTATTACAAGAATTGCATCAAATGAAATATTCCAGCCTAAATTAGTTATTGCAGTCTGTACTTTACTTTTGTTTGTATGGAGTTCTGTATATCGGGTGTATCCATAGCACTGATATATTGTTCATTACAATAACACTCTTGGTTCCATCCATTTCTCATCTTTAAAAATAAGAACTTACTATTTCAAAACAACTTTATCGCTTTAAGCCACTTGTCAGACCACTATAATTCAGGTAGGTGGCGTACAGCATCCTGCTTATAACATTATGCTTCACTTCTCTTCTCTGTATTCTTTTATTTTCAGGTTGTCTTCTAATTTATTTTGAATCCATGCATGATTATCTTTCTCTCTGTTTTCTAAGAATTTTTCTATTATTCCACTTTACACAGTAACCAAACTCCAATTTACAACTTTGGAGTAAGAATAAAAAAAAATCTCTGAGGAAACGTGACATACAATAACTACTGCAGGCTGGTGGCATCAAAAAGAGTATTCCAGTATGCATTTTTGGAGATCCCTATCTACCCAATGCCTCACTTTGGTTAATTTGGGTGTGAGGCATAAGTATTCTCTTTAGTGAATGTTAACACCAGGTTATTACATGATCTTACACAATGAAAATCTGAGCAACTATTTCTAAATTGCTGATAAAAATTTGTCACTTAAGTGTTCCAACACTTCAGCCAAAGGTGAGTATTTAACTTAATGAATCTATCCCAAACAGATTGATTGCAGATATCGGCTGATGAATGAGGTCTGTCAACTGATAGGGTATTATTTTGTTGTAATTTATTTATTTATTTTTTCAAAAGAATGATCAATACACTCTTCCAAGGTTTAAAAGTGGGAAAGTGAACCTATATCGTGTTTCGAAATATTAAAAGTGATGTTAATGTCTGAAGTTTGTTTAACTCCATTATTCAAGTCGACAAAATATGTGTGTGATGGATCTATAACTAATCAGGTTGTTTGGATAGGTCAGAATGTAACTTCTCTGTTGATTTAAGATTATATATTGTAATTCTGAGAAAGTTCTATTTATCTCCAACTTCTCTTTGTGAGAATCTGTAATACACACTTTTTTTCTAGCTACTTATCTATTCTCTTTATTAAATCAACACCAGTGATATCTAGTTTTTCATGAAGTTCAGTGATTGTTTGTTCCTTTGTCTCCATAAAAACCTTTTAGAATGTAAAGCTTTTAGTGTCCAGTTTAGTACTCAGCTCATCACCTTGAGACTATAATTGCATTACTAAATTAGTACTGTTGCTATCTATTTTATATTTATTTTACCAGTATGTGCATCTAATTTAATATCAACTTTAGAGGGTGACTGTCCCATAAAGGTTTTAAACAGTTCTTTTAAATGCTGCTTCATTCTCCTAGTCAACATAGGCATACAGTTGAGATAATGTTCAGTTTGAAATTAGTCTTCTCCTGTTAACATTGTCACAGTAGATAGGTAACCTGTTGTTAAAAGGAAATCTTTTGAACAGAAACACACTTTAGCTACGTCAACCAAAAAAGAAAAATAAATTTAATTTGGCTTCAACAAAGCTCATCAGAGTTGCTTACATATCTCATAGCATCACGATGTTGATGAGGAGCCAAATCGCTGTAGTTTGAGAACCAGGACTACTATTTGGTGATGAGCAGCTACCGCAGATCCTGCTATTCTCTGTTGCATAGTTTTATATCTGATAAAAACAGTCATAGCTATCTGTAGCCTCAGTTGCCGAATTTCTCACTTGTAGACATCATACAGCCTTCATAGTCATAATTATTGTGATTAATTTAGTTATTATTCATCAACAAATTACTTCTTCAGTTACTTTACCTCTGTTGGATGCAGTTACTTACCTGGATTGTTGTAATCTTGTGCCGTTGCTAATGACAAAAGCAATAACCCCCTATAAATATTTCATTAAAATATCAAAAAATGGGGACTCCAACTTGAATATCAGCAATGTAAGGAAAAGATAGATTGCTGCTTACTGTAAAGATGACACAGTAAATTGCAGCCAGGCACAACTAAAAGACACTTACTGATTAGCTTTCAGCCACAGCCTTTGTTAGAAAAGGAAACACACACACACACACACACACACACACACACACACACATTCATTCATTCATTCATTCATAGAAGCAAGCACAACTCATACTCACATGACCACCATATCTGGCAGCTCAGACCAGAATGCAACTGTCATGTAGAACTGAAACAGCAATCTGGAGGGGGTGAGAAAGGGGAAGAGGTAATAGTGTTTCCGTAGGTTGAGGCCAGGATAGTTGGGGAAGGTGTTCTAAGGATAACTCCCATTTGCACAGTTCAGAAAGGCTTGTGTGGAGGAAAGGATCCAGATGGCTCGGATAGTGAAGCAGCCATTGAAATCAAGCATATTATGTACTGGCAGAAGTAAAACTGTGAGGTTGGGTCGTGAGTTGTGCTTGGGTAGCTCAGTTGATAGAGCACTTGTCCACAAAAGGCAAAGGTCCCGAGTTCAAGTCTCGGTCTGGCACACAGTTTAATATTATGTTGAGCTACATGTTGTGCCACAGGGTGGTCTACCCTTGGCCATTCATCCTGGTAGACAGCTGATTCATAGTCAAACCAATATAAAATGCCGTGCCATGATTGCAGCAGGCCCTGTATATGATATGGCTGCTTTCACAGGTGGCCCGGCCTCTGATTGGTAGGATAAGCCTGTGACAGGACTGGAATAGGAAGTGCTGGGTGGGTGGATTGGGCAGGTCTTGCACCTGGGTCTTTGACAGGGATATGATCCTTGTGGTAAGGCGTTGGAGCTGGGAGAGGCATAAAGATGGACTAGGATGTTATGAAGGTTGGGTGGGCGATGGAATGCCATTTTAATAGGGGTGGGAATGTTCTTGGGTAGAATGTACCTCATTTCTGGGGATGATGATAGGTAATCAAAGCCCTGGTGAAGGATGTGGTTCAATTGTTCCAGTCCTGTGTTACCCAATAGCACCCCAGAGCCTCTTTTAGTTGTGTCTGGTTGCAACTTAACATATCACCTGTATGGTAAGTAGCAATCTATCTTTTGCTTACTTTACTGTTTCATTAAATTATCAATTTCTTCCTATATTTTATTTTATATGACACTTCTTTCTTAACTCTTATCAAATTCCGGCACAGGCTATTTTAGATTCTGTCACCAGGGCACCAGAATGCAGTCTTCCCCTTTAAATATTAATATGTTCAGATTCAAATTTGGTATCTTCTCTTCACTAATTTCCAAGGGAAAAGTATCATTGTATTCATGGTACACTTGTTGCTTCTGCTACAGGCAGTCCCTGTACTGTGCTGGTGTAGTATTAGCATAGGAAAGGCATTGTTAGCTTGAATGATGTGGAAGACACATACATGGAATAGAAAATGATCAAAAAATAACCTGTTGTAGTTAACACGATGATGTTGGTGTTATTTCCAAGGGTCAACTGTGCTGCTCTGCAAAAGTATCTTCAGGAGGTATCATCTTCCAGTACTAATGAATTGGCAGTTGTTTCTCTTTTATAAAGAAAAAGCTAAGAATCGTACACTTAACCAGTCAAATTACTGCTCTGCTGTAGATATAGTTTTGATGTCGCATGGTTGCAGTAGTGGGATACTCCTCTCTCATGTTCTGGGAAAATCAACTAAACTGAGTCGTTTTTTATGTTTTTAGAAGAAAATGTTGTGAAACTTTGTTTCTGACGAGTCTACCTGCACTGCAACTATGTAATGAAAGAGTTGTTGTTGTTGTTGTTGTGGTCTTCATTTCTAAGACTGGTTTGAAGCAGCTCTGCGTGCTTCTCTATCCTGTGCAAGCCTCTTCATCTCTGGATTACTAATGCAGTCTACATTGTTCTGAATCTGCTATATTTATCTTTTGGTATCCCTCCACAACTTTTATGCCCCATAGTTACCTCCAATACTAAATTGCAGAGCAATAATAAATTGCAGTTGTCTCAGAATGTGTTCTGTCAACCAATCCCTTTTAGTTTAGTTTTGCCACAAATGTCTTGTCTCTCCAGTTCCATCAAGTACCTCGACTGTTGATAATCCCTAAGTTGCAGAAGCTTCCTTTGTGTCACCAAATAAAAAAATTTTCTTCCCAACCAAAGGTACAGTGCTATCCATGCCGAGAAATCAATGAGAAAAATATTGTGTTGTATTGCTGTCTTTACTTAACAGGTATTCCCACATCATAATTATCTTCAAATTGCTGCCTGGGCATGTTGTGTTGTTTATTAACTATTTTTGGGACACAGTATGGATCTTAACTTCTCTGAAAAAGTTCCAACAGTTTGGATGGGCTACTGTTGAATACTGATACAGAGTTCAAGGACACCTTCCAAGCTGCTCTCTATGATTGCCAGTAAATGGACAGCTAAAGCCATAGTTGAGAATAATACAAAATTTCAAAGGTGCCAACCCAGTACCCAAGTGGCAAAATTTCGCGAGGTGACAAATGGATAGAGGTGGCCAGATAAAGATAACATTATGCTCTAAAGGAGTATTAAGCATTGTAATATCTGCTTTAGGTAACCTGAACAATTTCATTTTTACAGCACTGGATTCATTGGGATGAAGCAAAGTGGCACAGTGGTTAAGGCTCTCATATTCAAGACAAGTTAGGTTCAGATCCCCACCTGACCTTCCAGATCTTGATTTCCCCTGGTTCATGAAATCAGTTGAGGCAAACAGCATTCTAATATAACATTTACAATGGAACTTGATGTGTTAGTTCAGAAGATAATGGATGGTCAACATAATTCTATTCAAATTTAGGTAAAATTTGGGAAACATTTACAGAAATATATGAACTATTGAAGTAAGCTCACAGAGCCGATGCTTTGACTCAAATGTAATGTTACACATTCAAAACCAGTCACGTAGCAATTGAAGATAAACATTGATCAGGTAGACTTTTATGCTCAACTGGTATTACTCACATGATTCTGCCATGTCTGATGGCAGATGCAGAGCTTTCAAGAGTTCTTGTCATTAATTTTTTTGCCACAGGAATGTAGTTAATATGCCTTTCAATTATATCAGACATGGCAGAATCATTCATGCTTACATGATTTTCTTATTCCTAGTATGTGGAAAGGAATTAATACATTTTACACTATATTCGTATGAGCAAAGCTACATTGTTATGTGACCTATTGCCATACCTGATATATGTATGTTAGTCATTGTAACTTAGATATGATTGTAATTTTACATATCAATATTCAATATAAATTTAAAATTTAATTCTTCCTTTGTCATAAACATTATACATTGTGTTGTTCAATACGATTTTCTGTGCCTATTTTCAGTCCAATTTTGGATTAATTTTACTATTTTTAATTTAAAGGACATATTTATTCTGTTGTTTAGTACATGGAGTCAGAAGAATTTTACAAAGAGAGATCTGTTCTCTACCGTATATGGTACCTGACTCCTACGTTCTTCATATTTCGCATGAGACTGTACACTGGCATGGTACTGTCTGAATGTGTCTGTACTATGGCTGGATTTGGGGCCTATCCTGCTTCAGCTGAATCTCGAAGAGGTCATGGACCAACAAAAACATACACATATGTGTGAGTAAAATACCATATACACATGTTTAATTGAGAGTACATTTGTTATACTTATTTGCACTTAGGTGATGTTATTGGCAACTAACTATCCAATAAATATTAAGATAATCAATCATTCTCATCATATAGTGCAGCTATTGAGTGGCGGAGAACATATGACACTGCATTATACTGGTTGCACTTGACGCAGATTTGTCGTGTAGTGTATTATTGTGCAATGTAGTTTGATTTTTTTGTGCCCAAAGCTAAATAAGTTGATAATGAAAAGGATATCACATTAATTTTGGAACTAAAAATCATAGTGAACAATGAAACTAACACAAACCAAATCATTTGTTGCATATTTCTTAAAGGTAGTGTGCAGTAACAGGCAGTTACTGGAAATTTGCAGTTTTATATGAACTTTTAATCATGCGACAACTCTGCGTGTTTTGTTTTTACAAAGATGTGTAGTGAGTAGCAGAAAAAAATTCCAGTACTAACTGGGAATTGAGCACAGAACCTTTGGCTACCAGTCTGATACTTAGCCATGCCATCTTAAGGAATAATAAATTAGGGTTAAAGGTACATATTACCAAAAATCAAATTTCTGTATAATTTAGAAAAAGATTATAGAGCACACATAAAGAGGACACCAAAGTATTTATAAATTTGCAGAAGCTGGACAAAACAAATGCATGCCGTGATGAAAACACTTTTCCATTACTTGATTTATGTTTGTATGACAGTCATATACAGAGCATACAGTAGCACTGGGAACCGCAATTTCAAGAAAAATATGTATCAGAGGCTCAGTACAGACTATCTTCCAGAGAAATATCTGTCAGAGTATGCCTCACCCACACATGGAACCAGCAGAATTAAGAGTGAAAAATGAATAAATCATGGTACATGCTCTTCACAGGTGGATTGCAGTTTTCAGAATCGATCTGGTTGCTCATTTATCTAGAAGGAAAGGAGCAGTTGATACAACCGTCATTATGGAAGATGACCAATTTGGTGGTGGTACCATGGTATGGAGAGTCATCATGTTGCATGGAGGAATACTGTCAGTATACAGAGCTGTAGAGATAATGTGCTGCAACCCTATATCCACCCTTTTCAGATATGCAGTTCTTCCAGACTCGGGAAAATGTGACCATCCATATACTATTTTTTACATCAGCAATCTTGTGCCTGGTTTGATGCTGTTCACCATAAATTCATCTCTTGTGGCAACCTCTTCATCTTAGAAGAACACTTGTACTCTACAGCCTCAATTATTTGTTGGATGTATTCCAATCTCTGCCTTCCTCTACAGCTCTTCCCCTACCCTCTGCAGCTCCCTGTTATGCCGTGGAAGTTGCTTCGTGATGGCTTACCATCCTACCCCTTCTTCTTGTCAGTGTCTTCCATATGTTCCTTTCTTTGCCAGTTCTGTGCAGAACCTCCGAAATTCCTTATCTTATCAGTCCATATAAATTTCAGCATCCTAGCACCATATCTCAAGCACTTCAGTTCCCTTCTTTTCTAGCTTTAGTCCATGATTCACTACCATACGTTGCTGAGCTCTGCAACATCATTCTCAGAAATTTCCTCCTCAGCTTAATGCTGGTAATGACAAACAGGAATGCCCTCTTTGCCTTTGGTAATTTTCTTATTATGTTCTCCTTGCTTCATCTATCATGTTTTATTTTGCTTCCAAGGTAGCAGAATTCCTTAACTTCATGTACTTTTTTGTCCCCAATTTTGATGTATAATTTATCACTAATTTCATTTCTGCTACTCCTCATACTTTTATCTTTCTTTGATTTACTCTTAATCCATTAGCTGTACTCACTAAACTGTTCAGTTAGACTGTCCATTCCATTCAGCACATCCTGTAGGTCTCCACTTTTGTACAGGATAGCAATGTCACCTTTTCAACCTGAACTTATCTCAATCTTGAACCTTTCTTTTATTTCCATCATTGCTTTCTCAATGCCTAGATTGAACAATAGAAATGAAACACTACATCCCCATCTCACATCTTTTTTAGTCCAAGCAGCTCTCTTTTACTATTCTTAGTGTTTCCTCTTGGTACTTGTACATATCGTATACTAGCAAACCAGCAATGCTTTGCAGTTGCTATTTACATATGGGAATTAGATATACTCTGTACTTTCCTTTCCCTCTCTCTGTATCCATTTCCCCCTCCCCACTCTCTTTGTCAGTCTCCTCCTCCTCCTCTTCCACCCCCCCCCCCCCCCACTCTCTGTCCATCACCTCCTCCTCCCTGCCCTCCTCTCTCTATCCATCACCACCTCCCTCTCTCTCTCTCTCTGACAATCTCCTCCCGTCCCCTACCACCTCTCTCTGTTCCTCTCCACCTCCTCACCCTCCCCTCTCTGTCCATTCCCTCCTTCCTCTTCTCTATGTCCATTTCCTCCCCCTCGCTCTGTCCATTTATTGCCCCCTCCTTTCTGACCTTGAGCCATCTTTATTGTTATTGTCAGTGAATCCTTGACGGGAATGAAATCCACTTAAAGTTATAGGAATGAAATTTGCTTAAAATGAATGGGTAAATCAGTTGGGATTGTTGGTATACAGAGTATAAGAGACATCTCCTGTTGCTGGATCTGTGAGGATAGTTGTTTGTATTTTACCTGGTTTTAATCTGAAAATTGGTAGGATTACAAAGTTTCAGACAATTCGGATTCCATAGCAGTATTTTGACAGTAAAGAATAATATATTGAAAAATATGTAGCCTATTTCCATCCAACATTTATTAGAGTTTTGTGTAAAAATTTGAAGTAAATTGGTCAAGACCTTTTCAAGATTTTCAGTAACAACCTTAAAGAATGATTTGTCTTTATATAGTAATGTAGATTTTATTTATATGTTTGCCTACCATAAATATTAAAAAAGTATATAGCCTGTGCCCGTCCAAACATTTATTACAATATCATGGAAAAGTTTGAAGTAAATCAGTCATGAATTTTTTGATTTTTTTGCTACCAACATTTCTCCTTTATACGGTACATGTATAGTTACATACCATATATATTATAAAAATAAATAACATATATGTCCCTTTGAGCCTTTATTAGAGTAATGTGTAAAAATATGAACTAAATCGCTCAAGAATGTTTCGAAATTTTGGATTACAACTTTAAACACTAACTTGTTTTTATATAGTAGCGGAGATTTCTCATCATTCCCTATAGCTTATTACACCAATTTTTTTTAAACAACCTGCATCATTTTACATTGTGAAATGCTTTTTCTGGATTGTCAAATCCTAGGAACATGTCTTCATCTTTTGTAAGTCGTGCTTCCATCATTAATCGCAACAGTGGAATTGCCTCTCTGGTGCCCTTACCATCCCAAAAGCCAAACTGATCGTCATCTAACAAATCCTCAGTTTTCTTTCCCATTCTTCTGTTTTGGATATAGCACAGTGAATAAAGTAGTGCTGAACATAAAGTTGCAGTAATAAAGCAAGCTGTATTTTAACATTCATACTTACGTAGAATTAGTGCATAAGAGTATGTTGCCCAGACAACAAAATGGAGTATGCAGAACATTTTCAGAGAGGTGTATTAAGTTCAGTGTAGTCACAGTTAGGATTTCTTAAGGGTTCTGATATAGAGAAAGCTGTTTACACTTGCAGTGAGAATGTACTCAATTCATTAGATAATAAATTAGAGGCTATTGGCATTTTCTGTGACCTGTCAAAAGCCTTTGACTGTGTGAACCATGGCATTCTCTTAAGTAAATTAGAATATTATGGTGTCACCGGCAACGCTGTGAAATGGTTTGAGTCTTATATATCTAACTGGAAACAAATGGTGTCATTGTGAAATACTCATGCAGTAAGCAGTCAGTCTTCATCTGACTGGGAATTAATTACATGTGGTGTTCCCCAAGGTTCCATCTTGGGTCCATTGCTTTTTCTTGTGTACATTAATGACCTCTCATCTGTTACATTGCCAGATGCTAAGTTTGTTTTGTTTGTAGATGACACAAACATTGCAATGAGTAGCAAGTCAAGTACAGATTTAGAAATAGCTACTAATCAAATTTTAACTGACATTAATAAGTGGTTTAAAGGTAATTCACTGTGATTAAACTTTGAGAAGACCCACTATATGCAGTTCAGAACCTGTAAGAGATTTCCTTCCGGCATGTGTATAACTTACAAAGACATGCAGATCGAAGAGGTTGACAGTGTTAAGTTTCTGGATTACAACTTGATAATAAATTCAGTTGGGGATGGCATACCACAGAATTGCTTAAGTGCCTAAACAGGTCTGTATTTGCAGTGAGCATGTGATAAGAATCATTTGTGGTGTAAATTCAAGAACATCATGTAGAAACTTGTTCAAGGAACTTCGCATTCTAACCACTGCTTCTCAGTATATTTATTGCGTAATAAAATTTGTTGCAAGTAATTTATCTGTATTTCAAACCAATAGTTCCATACTAGGAATAAGAACAATCTACATAAAGATGTTGGTCCAAAAAGGGATCCAATATTTAGGAACACACATTTTCAATAAATTGCCACCAACCATTAAAAACTTGGCTTCAGATAAAGCACTGTTTAAATAGAGTTTGAAAGACTTTTAACAAGATGGGCAACCCCTTCTACCCCATAGATGAGTATCTTAATAGAGGCTGTTAAGCCAGCTTAAGTGAAAATGTCTGTTAGATTTCAGTTTTGACAGCACTTGGTTAGAACAGACAAGTTTAGGTATTTTGTGTATGATAAATTTATTAATAGTGCATAACAGTATTTAATTCTGATAGCACATTAATTCTATAAATATTAGCTGTTCCAGTTTACCATATTGTATTCACCCAGTTCAACAGTCTCCTGACAAATGATCAGGTATAATATTCAAAAGTTTTCTGTTTTTACGTTATACTTTCTGACGTGTTCCAAACCCACAAGAATCATCTCATTTTTTGGGTCTATGGAACAAAAACTGAATCTAATCTAATCTTTATATTTTACCACTAGTAAAAACATTTCTGTGTAGTCTGCCCCTTCTTTTTGTGAATGTCCCTTGACTGCAAGTCTTGGTTTTCATGTTGGTGAAGCTCTCTCAGGATTTTTTTATGTTTTTATGTATCGTGACTTGAATGGCTTTTTTCCTTTCTAGCATTTTAACCCATTTGAAAGTTTCATTTTGAGAAAATGATTCTAAATTTCTTTCCACAGCTTGTCTTCATTGTTAAGAATTCAGACCACTTATAGCCTTTTCAATAGTTGTGGGTTCGCCATTAACATATTGGAATACATGCATTTCATAGCAAAGGTATTTTTTGTTTAAGTTCCATGAGAAGAAGTCTTAAAATATTTTCTTCCTGTTCTTCATCTTCTAAACCTTCATAGGACAAATCTGTTATATTCCTTACCATCTTCTTATTCTTCTGCCTCCTCTTTTTCAGTTTTTGTTTCTTTTCCTGTGGCATAAATGAAGTGACTGTTTGCCCTTAATGATTCTCTTTCATTTCTTTTTGTAATTCTCAAGGAATACATGTCTTTACTGGTATTATCTTATTTATAAGATTTATTGAATCGTTAACCCTTTGAACCTTCACAGTAGCGTACAAAAATGTGTTTCTTAGAGTTTGGGTCCCATTTTCCCTTCATCAAAATCTACACTATAGCCTCAAATCCAAAAACTTTTAGGGTGCTTATATGTGCCTTCTTCTCTGTCTATACTTCCTAGAGGGCTCTATTTTTTACTGCTGTCGTAGGTGATCGATTGATCAAGTACACACCTGTCGACAATGCCTTTGTCCAAAAGCAGTGAGGTAACACAGAATCAGTTAACATACTTCTTGCCTTTTCAACAATATCAGCAATACATTTTGCCCTCTCTGAAACACATAGGATGGACTCTACCTAATGGTGGTTTCTGTCTTATTCCTACTTCCTTCACAAGTTCACTGAATTTTTGATTGGCATACACATCTCATTATCATATTAGTGAAAGTTCTCAAAAATATCACTCATGTGATCTTTAGAACTTAAAGAATAAACATGATTATATCTTGAGTATTTGTCTGTAAAGGTAAGAAACTTATGGCTTCCTCCTATAGACTCCCACTCTATCACTCGGTGAATATCCATACGTATTATCTTCAAGATTTCCAGGGCTTTCTGTTTAGGTGCCCAAATCTTTTATGCCGTAAGTTACCCTTTGCAGAGTACACAGAATGGTTTACATCTTAATCTGTGTTTTATCAATTACTGTTGCTATAATTTCTCCATATTGGTTAACCATTTTTCCTTCATTTCTGTTGAAGATGACTCTGTTGCCCTTCTCCACTATTTCACTCAAAAATAACAAATTGTTAAATGTTATCAATATAATAGAAGGAAACATTCCACGTGGGAAAAATTATATATAAAAACAAAGATGAGGTGACTTACCGAACGAAAGCGCTGGCAGGTCGATAGACACACAAACAAACACAAACATACACATAAAATTCAAGCTTTCGCAACAAACTGTTGCCTCATCAGGAAAGAGGGAAGGAGAGGGGAAGACGAAAGGAAGTGGGTTTTAAGGGAAAGGGTAAGGAGTCATTCCAATCCCGGGAGCGGAAAGACTTACCTTAAGGGGAAAAAAAGGACAGGTATACACTCGCACACACACACATATCCATCCACACATACAGACACAAGCAGACATATTTAAGGACAAAGAGTTTGGGCGGAGATGTCAGTTGAGGCAGAAGTGTAGAGGCAAAGAAGTTGTTGAAAGACAGGTGAGGTGAGAGTGGCAGCAACTTGAAATTAGCGGAGATTGAGGCCTGGCGGATGACGAGAAGAGAGGATATACTGAAGGGCAAGTTCCCATCTCTGGAGTTCGGATAGGTTGGTGTTGGTGGGAAGTATCCAGATAACCCGGACGGTGTAACACTGTGCCAAGATGTGCTGGCTGTGCACCAAGGCATGTTTAGCCACAGGGTGATCCTCATTACCAACAAACACTGTCTGCCTGTGTCCATTCATGTGAATGGACAGTTTGTTGCTGGTCATTCCCACATAGAATGCATGACAATGTAGGCAGGTCAGTTGGTAAATCACGTGGGTGCTTTCACACGTGGCTCTGCCTTTGATTGTGTACACCTTCCGGGTTACAGGACTGGAGTAGGTGGTGGTGGGAGGGTGCATGGATGTCCAGGCGGAGCTTCAAGGAATCCTCAGAACCTTAGGCCCCCTGCAAAACCTTTCACCTGACTCCATCAACCTCCTGACCCCACCGACACCCCGCACCCCTACCTTCTACCTTCTTCCTAAAATCCACAAACCCAATCATCCCGGCCGCCCCATTGTAGCTGGTTACCAAGCCCCCACAGAACGTATCTCTGCCTACGTAGATCAACACCTGCAACCCATTACATGCAGTCTCCCATCCTTCATCAAAGACACCAACCACTTCCTTGAACGCCTGGAATCCTTACCCAATCTGTTACCCCCGGAAACCATCCTTGTAACCATTGATGCCACTTCCTTATACACAAATATTCCGCACGTCCAGGGCCTCGCTGCGATGGAGCATTTCCTTTCACGCCGATCACCTACCACCCTACCTAAAACCTCTTTCCTCATTACCTTAGCCAGCTTCATCCTGACCCACAACTTCTTCACTTTTGAAGGCCAGACATACCAACAATTAAAGAGAACAGCCATGGGTACCAGGATGGCCCCCTCGTACGCCAACCTATTCATGGATCGCTTAGAGGAAGCCTTCTTGGTTACCCAAGTCTGCCAACCCAAAGTTTGGTACAGATTTATTGATGACATCTTCATGATCTGGACTCACAGTGAAGAAGAACTCCAGAATTTCCTCTCCAACCTCAACTCGTTTGGTTCCATCAGATTCACCTGGTCCTACTCCAAATCCCATGCCACTTTCCTTGACGTTGACCTCCACCTGTCCAATGGCCAACTTCACACGTCCGTCCACATCAAACCCACCAACAAGCAACAGTACCTCCATTATGACAGCTGCCACCCATTCTACATCAAACAGTCCCTTCCCTACAGCCTAGGTCTTCGTGGCAAACGAATCTGCTCCAGTCCGGAATCCCTGAATCATTACACCAACAACCTGAAAACAGCTTTCGCATCCCGCAACTACCCTCCCGACCTGGTACAGAAGCAAATAACCAGAGCCACTTCCTCGTCCCCTCAAACCCAGAATCCCTCACAGAAGAACCACAAAAGTGCCCCACTTGTGACAGGATACTTTCCGGGACTGGACCAGACTCTGAATGTGGCTCTCCAGCAGGGATACGACTTCCTCAAATCCTGCCCTGAAATGAGATCCATCCTTCATGAAATCCTCCCCACTCCGCCAAGAGTGTCTTTCCGCCGTCCACCTAACCTTCGTAACCTGTTAGTTCATCCCTATGAAATCCCCAAACCACCTTCCCTACCCTCTGGCTCCTATCCTTGTAACCGGCCCCGATGCAAAACCTGTCCCATGCACCCTCCCACCACCACCTACTCCAGTCCTGTAACCCGGAAGAGTTCCCACAATCAAAGGCAGAGCCACGTGTGAAAGCACCCACGTGATTTACCAACTGACCTGCCTACACTGTGATGTATTCTATGTGGGAATGACCAGCAACAAACTGTCCATTCGCATGAATGGACACAGGCAGACAGTGTTTGTTGGTAATGAGGATCACCCTGTGGCTAAACATGCCTTGGTGCACAGCCAGCACATCTTGGCACAGTGTTACACCGTCTGGGTTATCTGGATACTTCCCACCAACACCAACCTATCCGAACTCCGGAGATGGGAACTTGCCCTTCAGTATATCCTCTCTTCTCGTCATCCGCCAGGCCTCAATCTCCGCTAATTTCAAGTTGCCGCCACTCATACCTCACCTGTCTTTCAACAACTTCTTTGCCTCTACACTTCTGCCTCGACTGACATCTCTGCCCAAACTCTTTGTCCTTAAATATGTCTGCTTGTGTCTGTATGTGTGGATGGATATGTGCATGTGTGCGAGTGTATACCTGTCCTTTTTTCCCCCTAAGGTAAGTCTTTCCGCTCCCGGGATTGGAATGACTCCTTACCCTCTCCCTTAAAACCCACTTCCTTTCGTCTTCCCCTCTCCTTCCCTCTTTCCTGATGAGGCAACAGTTTGTTGCGAAAGCTTGAATTTTATGTGTATGTTTGTGTTTGTTTGTGTGTCTATCGACCTGCCAGCGCTTTCGTTCGGTAAGTCACCTCATCTTTGTTTTGATATAAAATTGTTAAATGTCTTTTACACAGTAGACATCATGTGCCATAATCACTTTGATTCTGTGTTTACAATTATGTTAAGATCAACTTTCCCAGCAAGTTGACATTTTAACTTGCAACCATCCACTGTACATATAGCTAAATGTGTTTTATTACTAACATCATAAAGAGCTGTTTCACCTCTAAGAATACACACTGATGCTCCTGAACCACTCTTGTTCCTTGATAAGGTTTACAAAGGTCTCTACAGCAACTGGATCAGCTTTCCTAAACAGTTGATAACTATATATAACGTGTTGCAGCACAAAAATATTTTAGAGTTAAAATTTGTGCATCATGATCTGAAAGGCCATTCACCTTTTTGCTAACAGAATGCCCTTCTAGTAATGAGGAATGAACAAAAATGTTGTCTATGGTTGTTCTACTGTTCCATTGCACTCCTGTTGGAAAGAATATGCTTTGCATAAGATTATTTTCTGTGTGTGTATATAGTTCTCTGGATCAATCAATAATATCAACTTTGATCTTGTCTTCAGTTCCTTAATTGCGTAATTTTGCTCAGTGGGTTTCACTGTAGAATTCATTATGCCCTGAGTAAGATTACTTCCACAGCAGATTTCCACATAGCATAGTTCTTGTGACCCACAACTCACTCTATTTGTGTTATTAATGCTGCCCTCATTTGTCACAGTTACCTTCATTAGTAATATGGGTAATACTGAATTACACAAATTGCTGTGCAGCTTGCTCATCCTGATAACTTTCACTACGCACCTTTTTGTTCAAGACTATTTTGATGATTCTTTTTTTCTGTATATTAGAACACTTATTTGAAATGCCTACACTGGGCTCATAAACTGTCTGAACTAGCACAGCAAAATAAGCAATTCTGAACACAGAATTACAAGAATAAGGCAAGTTCTATTTTAACATTCATGATTATGTAGAGTTAGCGCATACGAGTATGTTGCCAAGACAACAGCACAGAGTATGCAGACTACTGTCAAAGAGACCTGTTACCCTCTGTGTAGTACACTTTACACTTTGCTATACTTTGCCCCCCCTCCACACACACGCACACGCGCACACACACACACACACACACACACACACACACACACACACACACACACACAATATATTCTTCTTATATCTCCAACATTATGTATACAGGGTGATTATAATTAAAGTTATTAAACTTTCAAAACACTGTAGAAATAACACCACTGGTAAGAATGACATCAAATTGCTATGGAATATTATCAGAGAAGGGGGAAAACGTATGGCAGAAGAAAAAAAATAGGGTGAAAATTGATCAATAGATGGTGCTTTATGTGTCAGAATATGTAAATGAAAACATCTGTCATGCGCATGACCCATTAAAGTTGGTATAAACATGCCGGATACATGGTTTTTCTCCTTTCGCATCTGTGACATTCACCATGACTGTCACAATGCAGGATCACGCTCTGCTTCTAAAGCTGTATTGCAAGAATGATGACTGTGCAGACTTCGTGGTTCTGGAGAAAATGATTCAGAAATTCAAAAAGACGAGTCCTTTTGGTGTGCAACCTGGTAAAGGGAGGAAACGAATTGATTCGACATCAGAGGAAGCAGTGGCCACAGCAATGCAGGAGGAGACAAGTGTTGGTGTACAAACGTGTAGTGCATGGAGAATTGCCCGAAAATTTGACATACCCAGGAGCACGGTGCGTAAAATCCTACTAAACATCCTTCTCTGCTATCCATTCAAAATTACCCGTGTGCACTAGTTGCTTCCTGTTGACCTGCCAGCAAGAAAGAACTTTGCTTTAGAATTTCTTGCTCGCATGGAAGGGGACGATGATTAGCTGTGGAAGATTTTGTCGACAGATGAAGCCCAATTCCATCTGACAGGATATTTCAATACACAGAGTTGTTGAAAACGGGCGATGTAAAATCCACACTCAATCAACCAATACAACTTCATCTTGAAATGGCCACTATATGTTGCGGGTTTATGGCATCGCTTATCATAGGGCCATATTTTTTCAAAGAGACAGGTGCTTCTGGTTCTGTTACCTGTACTGTCACTGGTAAGCGCTATGAGTGTCTTTTGGGCAACCTCATTATTCCATCTCTCCAACAGTGTGGATGTGTAGATGTGATCATTTTTATTCAAGATGGCATACCTCTGCACTTTGCAAATCCAGTTAAACAGCAGCTGAAGTGCAATTTGGGATATGCTAGAATTATCAGCCACCATTTCCCTATGTCTGGCTGTCCTGGTCACCTGATCTTAATCCATGTTACTTCTGGCTGTGGGGCTATCTGAAAGATTTTGTGTTCAGTGTTCTGATTGTAAACTTAGCTCCATTGAAGGCACGCATTGCACAACACATTCTGAATGTAGCCCCGGAAACACTTTGATCATTTGTGGAACATATTGTTTCTGGATTTCAACTTGTTGTTTTGGACAGCACATTGAACATGTTAGGAGCCAATCAAACAAAAATTAATAATCCGATTTGATTTTGAGTGATGCTTTTTATGCAGTTTTTGACCTCAGGACAATTAAAAACCAATGTGATTGATGCTTTTTATGCAGATTTTGGCCTCAGGACAATTAAAAACCTATTTTTCCCGTCCGATGTGATATGATCTTGCCGTGGTGGATGGGCTTATGTAACTTAACAGTATCATGCCTGTACGCCCATGCACACTGAGTAGTACAGTTTGTTTAACATCAAACCTTCACCTTAGATGTTGTTGTATGATTCATTTGTCATTTATAGTCGACCACTATTGAATTATGATGCTTACAGTGCTGTCTATTGTTACGTTTTGTAAGTATTTATATTTCTTCTGCCATATGTTTTCTCCCTTCTCTGCTAATACTCCGTTGCAGTTTGACATCATTCTGGCCACTGGTGTTATTTCTACAGTGGTGTGAAAGTTTAACTTTAATTATAATCACTCTGTATATTATTCTTGTCACCAGCTTGGATGTATGAGCTGTTAAGCTGATTGTGTGGTAGGTCCTTCACTGATCTGCCTTTGCTATCTTCAGTATTGTGTGGAAGATATTTTTCTGGCAGTCTAGTAGTCTTTCTCCAGGCTCATAGAGTCTACACACATACTTGAACAGGCATTTGGTTGCCACTTCCCTCAATGATTTTAGAAATTCCAATCTATTCCTCCTGTCTTGTTTGATCAAAGGACTTCCAGAATCTGGTAAACTCTTGACTCCAATACTGGATCCCCAGTATTCTGTATTAACTCCACTTTCTTCCTCAATCACAGCGTCAGACAAGCACTTGCACCTCGTAGATGCCGTCATTGTATTCTTTTCACCTATCTGCACTCTCTCTCTCTCTCTCTCTCTCTCTCTCTCTCTCTCTCTCGAATTCTTGTTTCACTCTTGACGTTGATGCCCTTCCTCGTAATTTCACTGAAAGTTGTTTTGATTTTTCTATATACTGGGTCACTCCTTCTGACAATGATTTCTTACTCAATTTCCTCACTTTTTTTCCTGTAGCAATTTCAACTTGCCTTCCCTGCTCTTGCCATTTATTTCATTCCTAAATGCCTTGTACTTCTGTAGTCTTGAATTTCTCTGAACATTTTTGTACTTACTTCTTTTGCTGATCAGTCAAAGTTCTCCGGTTACCCAAGGTTTCTTCACAATTACCTTGCTTGTACCTGTGTTTGTCTGTCCAACTTCTGTGATTGTCCATTTTAGAGATGTCCATTCCTCTTCAGCTGGACTGTTTACTGTGGTATTCATTATTGCAGTACCTGTAGTCTCGGAGAATTTCAAACACATCTCATTATTCCAGTATACCACTTCTTTGCACACTGATTCTTCCAGAAGCATCTCAAACTTCAGCCTTCTTCTTCTCGTGGCATGACAATCCTGTGTGGGTTTTAGCCTCATCAACAATTTTGCTCCATTCTGCCCTGTCTGGCGTGGTTCTCCACCATCCTCGGAGGACTCAGAGATTTTATATCTTATTCCACATCATCTATCCACCATTTTCATGGCCTTCCTCTCTGTCTTTTTATGGTCGGCCTCCATTCAAAAAACCTTTGTAGTTGTTCTTCCAATATCCTTCCTGAGAACATGTCCAAGCCAGGCTACTCTTCTACTTTTTATAATTCTTATGATGTCAGCACCTTGTATGAGGTGGTCCAGCTCAGCATTTGTTCTAGATCTCCAGAAACCATTGTTATCTTGTACTGCCACATAGATCTTGCACAGCACTCTACATTCAAATATACTGAGCTGCTGCTCATCAACACTCATTAGCATCCATGCTTTGCATCTGTAGGTTACAACTGGCCTGGTCATGACCTTTAATAACCTAGAGGCCAACAATTTCTTAAACGTTTGGAGGCATTTATTACCACTTAGGATGCACAGTTTTATTCCAGTTGACATTGAATTTGTTCTGTTAATATTAGAGGCCAAATAGTCAAAGTTCCGCACATGTTCAAAATTGAAACCACCTGCTGAAAGCCTATCCAAGTTATTATTTTCCTTCCTGGTGACATTCATGTACTTAGTCTTTGTTTCATTTATAGAAAGGCCTCTAGGTTCTGTGGCTTCTTTCAGCTCACATATTGTCCTCTCTATTGATACCCTCCTTGTACTAATAATTGCTACATCATCAGCATATGTCATATCTGAGTCGACATTGTGCCTATGTAACCAGGTATCTGAAGCTTCCACATGGCTGCTTTGAGAGTCAGGTTGAAAAGTATTGTAGAGTGTGTGCCTTCCTGTCTGACTCCTTTACTAATACAAAACCACTTGCTCAGTTCTCCATCCACTCACATTGCAGTCTTGGAAACGGCCAATGTTGCTTGAATAAATGAGACATACTTCGATGGTATACCAAGGAGCAGCAAATCATTATCATTTGTGCTCTATTGAGACTTTCAAAGACCTGCTTGAAGTCTACATAGAAGTTATGAAGCTCAGTGTTATACTCATATGCCTTTTCATGTATTTGCCTTAACACAAATATATGGTCTATTGACCAGGAAGTTTCATATGGTCTATTGTTGACTCATTACGTCGAAATCCACACTGATACTCCACCAGAATCTCTTCTGCATATGGTGCTAACCTGTTGTAGATAATACTAGAGAAGATTTTATAGTTTACATTCGGCGGGGTAATTTGAGCGGCAGGTCTTGTTTCCTTTCTTGTGTATTGGTTGACTTACACCTAAGGTCCATTCTTCTGGGATTCTTTCCTGATTCCATATCAACTTAATAAGTTTGTGAATCTGCTTATGAAGATCTGTTTCCCCATTTTTTAGAAGTTCTGCAGTTATTTCATCAGTTGCTGGTGCTTTGTAATTTTTTAGACAATACACTACCTTCCATACTTCCTCTAATGTTGGTTCCTCTATTTCTGGATCTGCAGTATAATAGAGTTGCAACTCATTTCTGATGGGGTTGCCCTCCTTGAAATATTCTCTCCATCTACTCAGAACATCTGGTTTGTCTGTCAGTGAATTTCCCTCTTTGTCCTTAGAAGCTATTATTTTTGGTCTATATTGTTGAGTTCCTTCATTAATTTTCTCGTAGAATTTTCTGCTTCCATTCTTCTGGTAGTGTTCTTTCATCTCCTCTTTCTTTCTCTTCATGGCTTCCCTTTTTTGCTCCTACAATGCTTGCTACCTGTATTCTCTTTTCATTATATAATTGCTGATTTGATCCTGTATCCTGCGTCCTTTTTCTGGTCCACTGCTTGTCTACATTCATCACCATATCAGTCTTCATTCCTAAGTCTCCTTGTTTCCCCCAGTATTTCATGTGCTGTTGTCCTAATGGATCTTTAATAGAGTTCCATTCTTTGTCTATATCGTCTCCATCATCTTTTGTGTCTAACTCCTGTCTCAATCTGTGCTGGTAATCCTGAACAGTAGTCCTATCTCTCAGTTGTTCTATATTCCATTTCTTTATTCTGGTACTACATCCTTTGGCAGCCATGGCAAGTTTCTGTCTCATTTTGTCTCCTACTAGGTGATGGCCAGAATCAGAATTAGCTCCTCGGAAAGTGCACACATTTTCCATATCGGATGCCCACCTCTTTTATACCAATGTATGGTCTATTGGTTTGCTTCATTTGTTCCTGGTATTTTCTATGTCCCTTTGTAGATATTTTTCCTTGGAAAACAGATACTTGCTGCCTTCAGCTTGTTTGCAGAAGAGAAATGGGCAGCCCTCACACTACTATTATTAGTTATATTATGCAGACTTTTCTTACCAAACACATTTCTGAAAGACTCTTCGTTTCCCACTTTGGCATTATAGTCACCAAGAACTATTTTGGAATCATATCTGGGTATTCTGTCACAAACCTCTTGTAGTTGATCATAGAAGATGTCCACAGTATCTTCATGTGATTCTTCCATGGGTACATATGCATTCACAAAGGTCATATTGTGAAATTTGCCTTTCATACGCAGAGTACATATTCTATGTGGGATGCTACACATGTCCTTGGAGACTATAAACCCAACTCCATACTCCCCTTGTCATTTACTTTTCCTGAATAGTACAGGGAGAATTTGTGCTTATAAATCTCTACTCTTCCCTTCCACCTAATTTCCTGTAGTGCAACAACTCCCATTCCATACCTTAGCACCTCTTCTGCAACATTATTCATCGCTCCTGTTTGCATCAGTGTACGCACATTTCATGTTCCAAATTTAAGCACCAATAAATCCATATTCCTGTTTACTAGCACAGTTTGTCTTGTAGGGGCAGTCTGGCATTCCTTGTTGAGTTATGGGGAGGTAACCATGAGAAAAAGACTGAATAACTGACAAAAGACTAACATACTACAAGTCAGAGTCTGGAAGGTCAGAAGTTTGAATGTGGTAGGGAACAGTGCAACAGACAGCCTTGATGCTGTGTCACTAGGTCACAACCCTGCTCTTGTAACTGCGGTGGGAACGAGTGGTTATTGGCAGTGGCCCAGGGTCACACCCAGGACCAGTGTCTGAAGAGCAGTTGATGGCGCTGTTAGACCCCAGAGACTCAGAGTGGAGAGGGCATTAGCTCAACTGCTGGCCATTCAGGCTGTGGCTGGATTTCCAGCCGGCAGTACTGTCAAGATGGTGGAAGAATATTGGCAGCTACGCAGCAGCAACCAGCATGCAAGAGATCCCAATTCGAAGCCCAGGTATTGCAGTACGCCCAGCGTGGCCTGACAGCCCAGTTTTTTACATGACAAGCAGATCTTGTTGCAGATTAGGTCATGTATGTGGCCTGCACAGCACCACCAAAGTGTCTCAAAAGACCAATTGTACTCAAGATCCAGTGTCTGGGCCATAGATGTAGAGCTGCTGGCCTCGGGTAAATGCTGAGCCAGCAGGTGTTGGCAAGCACCTTGATTTTGGCACCAGGCCCCAGCTTGCCCCCCGCTTCGCTACAGCCCATATAATGAAAACAAATTAAGGACCTCGACCGTTGTTCAGAATGTATGTCAAGAATAAAGGCACACAAAAAGTAGAGCACAGCATCATTGTTAAGATTAAGAGGAGGGAAAAAATGAAAATATTTGAGATTTCATTAAATAAAATACTTTATTAAAAATAGTAGGGTGGAAAGGCACATCAGATTGCATCAGCTATTTCATGGAAGCTGTAAAGAGGGACTTCTGAGATATGGAGAAAAGCCAGTACCATAAATTTTATTTAAGTGCAGTACAATTAAACAACTTAACATAGTGAAATAACATTGTAGGAAAAAGTAGATTGCTATTTACCAAAGAACTGACACATTAAGTTGCAGACAGGCACAATTAAAAGACACTTACATATAAACTTTTGGCCACAGCTTTCATCAGAAAAAGAAAGAGAAATAGCACACCATTCATTCACACAAGCAAGCGTATCTTGTGCATGCATGACTACCAACTCCAGCAGCTCTGACATCCAGCCTGGAGTTTCCATTGTCTGATTTTAACATAATGAAATGTTGCTGTATTACAGGGATAAAATTAATTATATTGTAATAAAATACATAAATTTTAAGAGATGTCTTCACTGAAGCAGAAGGAATTGTCATACAGAAAATTCAGTCTTGAACTCCAAGACATTTCTCACAAGAAATTTAATATGTGCTGCCAGGGTTTTGAATATATGTATACCCATGTATCTTACTCTTTTCTATTCCAAATTAATCGTTTTGAGGTCTTCGTAGAGGCTATTTTTGGTCTTTAGTGTTATATTCGTAGATTACACTATATTTGGTGAAGACAAAAAACATTACACTTACCAAAATACCAGGTTCTGAAAGGTTCTCTTTAGGACATTCAAGGAATCCACCAGTTATAATTCTTACAACAAAATTCTGTTTGCTGAAAATATTATCCCTGTATATAGTTTCTCCAAAAATTTATTCTATATCTTGCCAGTGAATGGAGATCCATAGATATTTTTTTTTTTTTTTTTTTTTTTTTTTTTTTTTTTTTTTTTTTTTTTTTTTTTTTTTTTTTTAAAAATCATATGTGTAACGATCATGCTTGGTGTCAAAATTTAATGGTAATCTATTTGATTTGAACCACATGTTGATATTTCTATATATTTCATTGGCTGCCTTTTCAGGACTAGCACTACTTTTTATTCTTATACTTGTATCACATTCAAAAAGGACAGAATCTTCACCTTCTCACAGTTCAAATGGAAGATCATTTATATGCATCAGAAACAACAGTGGATTCAAAATAGAACCTAATGATACACTCTGTCTACAATATACGGGGCCTTTCAGCACTGTGGTTACAAACATTCAGGAGAGATAGAGTACACTTAGATGATGGAAAATCACACAGCAATGAATGGTCAAAAATTCTTTCCTGGTGTGGTAGTGACACCACAAAACACAAGAAAGGAAGGATACAAACACAGTGAGAAAACATGTTTATTAAGCTTAGTACAACTAAACAGTTGGGGCAGCTTGTTGTACGTGAGAAAAGGTACTACGTACACCACATCAGATGACGCAGAATGTGTGCGATTGTTGAGGCCATGCTCATTGTGGAGCTTCATTTTCGCCTGCCATCAAATTGGAAGTAGGATGGCATGTTACATGACTTAAGAGCTCCACTGATAGGCGTCTGGCATATGGGGATGCTGGTTGCACTGGGCAAAGCACATAGTGGCTTTATGCTCAGTGTTACCCCACAAGGAAAACTCCCTGCCACATCTTCTTCACATGGTTACACAGGATGTTGCCCAAAAGGACATCTTTAAGTGAGGGGAGAAAACTACATGAGTGAACAGTAACAACAGTAGCTAATGAGGAGACTCTTCCGGGGCCAGTGTAGAAAAATCCTGGGTCCAGTACACGGGCTACCACCAATCATGTTGGGATTTCCCACAGCCATGTCTGGCAGATCCTGCATGACAACTCCATGCACTCGTATCACATCCACTTGCTGGACGAAGATGATTTTGCTCTACAAGTGCCCCTTTGCACGGCAGTATTTACAGATGTGCACAACAGATATCCATTTCCCTGCCACCATTTTATTCGCCAATGATCTGACCTTCATATGAAAGGGAACGCTCTGGAGCTGTGAGTCTTGCATGACGAACCAGGGTCATAATTTTTAATACCTTCTTTGATGATAGTTGTTGTTGGTTTTTGTTCTTATTTCTTGGTTTCTGCTGCAGTAATCATAATAAACATATTTTCTCACCATTTTCGTGTCCTTCCTTTCTTGTGTTTTGTGTTATCACTGCCATGCCAGGAAGGAATTGCTGTGTGATTTTCCATCATCTGGGTGTACACAATCTCTCCTGAATGTTTGTAGCTGCTGTGCTGAAGCATCCTGTATGCACACATCGTTTTGATTTTTGTCACTCAGTAATGAATCCAAATTCAGTTGTCACTGTTTTTGTTTGTTTAAAAGATTTCTGTAACCTTTTCAGTAACACTCCTCTTTGCTTAATACATTTTATGCCATGAGTGATTATTGCTACTTTAAAGTTGTAAGGAGAATCACAGATTCAGAGGATTCATAGTGAGGAGATCCTCAAGGATGTAGTGCATATCAAAAGTAACAAATATAACAACTTCTATTCTGTTTTCTCACTGAATGACGACAAGTTGTTGACTACAAAGCCACATTTCTTAGGAGATTTTAATTCATGTCTCAGTATGGTAGTTTTGAACACATTGTATCTATTAACGCTCTCATCTTTTGCAGGTGTGTTAACTCTGGAAATGGAAAGAGAGAATCCTATGATTTTGAAACAATCCATAATGTTGATCCTTTCTTAAGTGACTTTGTTCCAACTACTCGTGCTGCAATGAAGCACTGGAATTCTTGTGTACAGTATTGGTTGGCTGTCTATGTCTACAAAAGACTACCATTTAAAAAGCTGCGGTAAGTTTCATTTGTGGCTAATATCGACCATAAAACATCATATGTGACTGTTGAAGCTGAACTAGCCACAGATTGCATTAGAAGTGCCAAACAATATTGATACAAAATAGAATATATAAAATAAAGCACTGAATTGCAGATTCACATCACACACAGGCAGCTGCATATTTAAATCACTATTGACAAATATCCATTCTATGACAGCTATCAAGGAAGTCACATGTACACAGAGGCGACAAAAGTTCACAAAAGTTACAGGATAGTGATATGCACATATATAGATGGCAGCATACACAAGGTATAAAAGGGCAGTGCATCGGCGGAATTGTCATTTGTTCTCAGGTGCAGCCGTCGGCTGGGACACAAGCAGCAACTGGGAAATAACTGATTTTGTGACATTTTACAAGCTCCTGCTTAAGAGCAAATTGCATTGTTCCATCTGTGTGCTTTGGTAGTTAAGTTTCTCGAGCTTCTACATGTTTATTTAATGTTTAATAGATACAGTTCTTGCGCTTTTGTTTGCGTCAGAAAGTAAACCGATTTTGTGACATATTACAAGTTCCTAATCAGTAGTGAATTATTTAGTCTCACTTCAATGCTTTGGTAGCTCATTTTCTGAATTTCTGCATGTTAATCTAATTTTTTAGATTCAGTTCTTGTGGTTTCCTCCATGTCTACAGCAGAGTTCTGTAGTGCGTGTTGATTGTCGTTGTTTGTCTGTCTAGTGTAGTTTTCCATGGTCTTTAGTATGGATAGGGACTGTGTTTACTGTGTGCGGATTTGAGCCGAGTTGGTGACACTTTGCTTGCAGATCCAGGCTGTGACAGCTCTGCTTACACAGCTTGAAGCTGCAGTGGATGGGCATCAATGTTGTGGACCGGCCATGGTGATCCAATGGACATCACAACCTTAACACCTTCTCTCCCATCTGCTTCACCTGATATCCTCAACTCAACATGCCACCTTCCTAGACAGTGACCTCCTCCTCTCTGATGACTCCATCCATACCTCTGTCCACATTAATCCCACCTACCACAGACAGTACCTGCATTTTCCCAGCTGTCATCCATTCCACACTAAAAAATCCATCCAATACAACCTGACCACATGGGGAGGGCATATCTGCAGTGACAAGAACACCCTTGCCCCTAATGCTGAGGGTCCCGCCAAGGTCCTCACAGACAGGCACTACCCCCAGACCCCCCCAATCCTCCCACCACCCACAAGAACCAGCTATAGAAGAGTGCTCCCTTCAGTGCTACCCCAGACTAGAACAAGTGAAACGCATCCTTCACCAGGGCTTTGATTACGTATCATCATGCCCCGAAATGAGAGGCATCCTACCTGAGATCCTTCCCAAATCTCCTAAAGAGGTGTTTTGTCACCCACCAACCTCCACAACACCCTTTTCCATCCCCATGCCGCTCTCAATCCCAACCCCTTGCCACAAGGATCATATCCCTGTGGAAGACACAGATGCAAGACCTGCCCAATACATCCACTCAGCACTTCCCATTTCAGTCCTGTCATAACTTTGTCCTACCCCATCAGGGGTAGCAGCCATGTCATTTCCCAGCTCTGCTGCAGTCATTGCACAGCTTTTTATATTAGTATGACTACCAACCAGCTGTCCACCAGGATGAATGGAAACTGTTAAACTGTGGTGGAGAGCAAAATAGACCACCCTGTAGCACAACATGTAGCTGAACATAACAATCTTGATTTCAGTGACTGCTTCACTGCCTGAGGTATGTTGATCTGCCCCGCCATCACAAGCTTCTCTGAACCGCACTGATGGGAGTTATCCTTACAACACCTTCTCCGCTCCCATAATCATCCCAGCCTCAACTTATGGTCAGATACTGTCCCCACACCTTCCACCCAACAGTTTCCACTCTCTCTGTCCTATCACCTCTTCCCCATTCTCGTCCTGTGCCCCATTTCTTTGCCACCCTCTGCCAACACACTGCCCCATCTTTCCCTGCTCCTCTCTGTTTTTTGCTTCCTCTACCCCACCTCCCTGCCCCAAAACCTCCTGACGTTGCACCTGTTGATATTCTAGTCCCTGCACACTCCGCCAAACAGCACTACTCACTTCCCCCATCCATACACTGCTATCTCTTCTCCTTTCTCTTCGCTTCCCCCTTCCCCGCCCCCTCCCGATTGCTGCCTGCACCACATGTGATAGTTGCATTTTGGCACAAGCTGCCAGTGTTGGCGGTCACGTGCGCGTGAGGTGTGCTTGCTTGTGTGAATGAATGGCATGTGTTTCTCTTTTTCTGCCAAAGGGTGTTGCCAAAAGCTTAGTGTAAGTGTCTTTTAATTGTGCCTGTCTGCAACTTAGCATGTTATCTTTATGGTAAGTAGCAATCTGTCTTTTCCTACAGTGTTGATATTCCTACCTGGAGTTTCCATTGTTTGAAAATAAATATCACATTAGTTAGTTACTGTTGTTAGCTCCAATACACTACTTTTGTTTACTCAGAATAATTTTAACCTAGTAAAATTATCAGGAAAGCTACTGCTTTGAAAAAAGCTGCTGTTTCCTTTTTGTTGCAAATAGATGGTTTTTGCTTAATATACAAAGAAAACAGCAGTTTTTTTTTTTCAATGATTGACTGAGTGACATCAGCGATGGTGAAAGCCCAGGGTGGTCCCATTGCAATCCAAAACTGAAGATGTGATGATGAATGCTATATGTAGCAATGGTGGAATTAATCACTGCCATCAGGAAAATGGCTGAGGTGGTGCCATTGTTCCATATGAGCTGCCATGGTAAGATAGATGACTTGTAGCCAGTATCTATGAGGAATGGTGTGGCAGAATGAGCTCACAGACGAACAGGCACTGGGAGACCGAGCAGCAGCTGGGCAAACATAACCTGACAATTGTTGGCATTTGGGTGCTAAGAGCAAAGTTCTCTGCGCTTCATGACATCCAGGCTGAAGTGCTCATGATACCAGCAGAAGCCAGCCCTGTCGCAAGGGGCATCAGTAGGGTGGCTGGGGCTGCTGTGTTGGTACGGTCTTTGTGTCAGTGGCTAGGGCTGTGTGGACTGTGGCAGTCGGAGACAAGTTGGGCCAGGTTGCTTGCAGTGTTGCCGTGTCGGCGCTTGTGCCGATGTGGATGAGCATGTCATAAACTGCTGGCTGCTGAGCACTGTTCTGTGGGCAGGCAGGGATGCACGTGGCTGGTGACATCATTCGCGGTGCGTCGAGTGGTGAGGGCAAGCATGTGGCAGGGTGGCTGGCAAAATGATTGCCAGCTGGCTGCGACAGGTAGGGGTGAGGTTGGCACTTGGTGGTGGCAGTCGTAGGCAGGTAGACCAATGTCTCATGAACCCTGTTGGCAAGGCTGGTGTCATCGGTGAGAGAGAGGTCAACATGCTATGCCACTGCTGTCGATACTGGGGCTGGGAGGTGAGCCAGCCTGGTGCTATAAAGAAAACTGTCAGAGACCATGTATGGCTCAGTCCGACTTTGAAGATGGCACAGTAATTGAGAGAATTGTCAGTCCCCACACTGATCGAGGGAAAGGAGTAGCCAGGCATGTTGCATTTTGGAAGAGGTGAGTTGCATCACAAGGTGGTAACAGAGTGTCTCATAGCAGTCGGTAGCTGGGGGTGATGAGGTTACATCATGGACTTCCATTCTGTACGTTGGCTCGAGCTGGCTTATCACCGTGGTAAACTTTGTGGCATCCTGGGTGATGCCTGAGTCAGAGGAGATAGCGTCTGCTGAAGAAAACTATAGGTGCAGGTCCCGAGGGATGAAGCGTGGCAGATGTGCTGGACGGAGAGGTTCAAAATTGTAAATTAGTCACTCACTCAAGATGCGAATGCACTAGCAAGGTGTGGCATGGTAGAAACAGCTGAGTTGGAGAAATTGTTATCTCATCCCAGTGTTCGCTGCATGATATCCACACATAGACACATGAAGCGAAATTTATAGTCTGCGCAGGAGTGCGACACGAAAACACAATGTCCTCAGTGATTGTGTGCCAGGCATAAAGACAGCACAGTGTGGGTTACTTGCAGTGTCACAAAAACACCATTATCAGGTGCATCTCCTCATGGCCAGTTCCTCACAACACGGGCACAGGGCAGCAACCAAAATGGACACTACGAGGGACAGACAAAGACTGGTGAATCTCAGCCATCAGAAACCTCACTATTGTTTGGCACTGGTAGCCAGTGACCGTAGCAGTGAAGTGTCCCATCGCATGGCAAGATTGACAGCCATGAACAGAAGTTCTGCGTGAGGGGTGAAACTCTCTGCCTTAGCAGATGGCTGTAATGTGTTGTGAGTTTTCAGAACTGCTAAGACAACTGTGTGGCAAAAGACTGCCACAGTACTGAGGCAGAGGATTTCTTTAAGAAAAAAAAACTGAATATATTGCCTTTGAAATGGTTGAAGATTATGATAGCCCAAAGCGATCCTCCTATCACCAGTCTGAAAATCCTGTTTAGGACATTTCGTTTCCAGCAATTATGAAGATCTTGAAAACAGCCAGGTCCAATATTACATGTTGCAATACATAAAAGAGTTTTTTGAGTACAATGTTTCTCACATGTTGCAACAAAATTTGAAAACAGATCTTAAAAACTGGATTCTGCAGTATTGTCCTTACTAGTAGTTTGAAGAGTACCATGCAGTGTGTGGTGAACAGTTGACTGATTTGGTTTCTGTAAACCAACATAGAGCAGGTATCCTGCAACACATTAATCACAGCTAGTTTTGTGAAACAGACATGCTACACATTATAAAAAGTATGGAGAATGCAGCCAGTGCAATCTGTTACAAAACAGCTGCATAAACACATGATGACCCTTTCCTTTAATGAAGCAGCATTTAAAAGCTCTGATTCTGTTTACTGCCACATAATTGTCTACTTCTTTCTGTGTTTGCATTTCAGAAAAATATTGTTTTTTTACTACTATACACATTGTCTTTGTTGAAGCAATGGATGGAAATATATTTTACAATATACACACCTCTATGGTCTCAGCAACACAGTTTCACTGTAGTCATGGGGTGTGTGTGGGGGGGGGGGGGGGGCATTTCTCATATTGAAATAGAGAGGACTTATAGCAAAAAAAGGAAGGATAGGGCGATGCTAAAGCTAGAACAGGCCTTCGTTTTAAGTGCATCCGGTACTGTTTTCAGGACTCTGATAACTATGGCTGTGTCAGCCTACTGGCATGGCGTCCATGCAGGCTACTATTTGTGCATGTGCACAGTTCCATTCTACTTGCCTGTTGAAGACCTGTATGTTCAACTTTTCCGGAAAGATGCTAAAGGAAATGTGAGTATTACGATTCTTATCCAGTTTGAATTCTATAAATGTTTAGATTTCTTACTTTTATGTTATTGGTATCTCTCTGTATTTCCTCTCCTAGTCTCTCCTACTTTTCATCCTTACTTCTGAGCCTGCTAGTAAAGATCAAACTTCACATAACCAGAAAAGAGAAAAAAACAGAGGAAAGTAAATAATTACTATTCACAATTGACACACTCCAGCCATGGTGGATTAAAATCTTTCACGAGATATTAGTCTCAGATTGTCTGTACTAGTCATGTTAAACAATGCTTGTTTTCAAAATAATTTTCTTCATCATTTGTCATGTTATTGGACAGTTAAGTGATGGATATAAATGGTAATACTTGCTGAGATTCCATTTTAGGGCGTCCCAATGCTACATTCATTTTTTATACTGCTGTGTTTTTTTCACAAACTAGCAGTTATGCAATTCATAATGATGTTTTCAGTATTACACATTTCTCTTTTGGGAACTAAATCTAATTTGTGTGAGTGCTCAGCAAAGTAGTCATGACCTGTAATTTGTCATAATGTTGTCACTGTGTTGTACTCTAGCTATTCTAGGATAATTTTTCTGTTGTGAAACAGGACAGATCGTTCCAGTTCTTATTTCCATCCTGCAATTTATAAGATATTCTACAGCTACATTTTTCCTAAAACTGATTTTTTTTTCTGCAGAATAACAATGTTGGACACTTTCATTACTGTATTCAAGCATAATTTTTGTCTAGTTAATCTGGCTCATTTCCACAGATACAAACAAGGGAATGGTATCCATTGAAAGATTATATCTCTCTCTTCCATTGATAATGAATTTGCATTAGTTATTATTTGGACAATTACTTACATTTTTTGATATTCGTTAAAAAATTTTAATATTCTTGATTGGAAGAAAAAATATAATATGAGATTTGTTTTTAAAGTAAGTACTGTTTCGAAATTCTTCTGCAGAAGTGCCATGGTTGGCATTTAGCACGTGTGTGCTGTGTACCACACTTCATTGGCTAGCCACAGATGCCCTTACAGAGTCACTTGATTTGTTTATGTTTGTTTGTATTTGAAATGCATCCTCTGATTGAGTATCCCACCTGAAAGTTGGACGTTATTACTTCTTTGCAAAGTTGACCAATGATTCTGCTGTAATGTGCATACACAAACTCTGAGTCTGAGATATTATTATTGTGAGCAGTGCCAAGCGAACAGTTACTGAGAGGAGTTGGGAGTTGGGAGTGATCGGCCGCAGCCTGTGGTGGAGAGAAGCCATGTGACAGGAAAGGTTGCAGCCTGCTGTGGTTGTGCTAGTAATACTGGAGGAGACTGGTATTAATTGAGGATTTTTGTTAATTTGCCATTTTGTTGCATGTAGTTGTTGCTTGCTTGCACACTGCAGGGATTTCATCAGATTTGTATGTGCATACATTGACAGTAATATTCTGTTGCTTGCTTACACACTGCAGGGATTTCATCAGATTTGTATATGCATACATTGACAGTAATATTCGTATCTTTTTGTGGCCAGAGGTGTATTTATTGAGTATAGACATTGTGGAATAATTAAGGTCTGTGTAAGGTTACTCAGTCTTTATATAATTTATTTTGAGAGTATAGTTAATTAAAGTCTTTATTGGTTCTGTCAGTTTTTTGTATCCATATAAGGCTAGTTGACCAAAACCCTCCTGATCATTCAATTTCTCTACAAAAAAATATGGCAGTAGTTGTCGCAATCATTATGACCATGCATAGCACACTGGGTGGATCACAGTATTGCTTTTGAAATATTTTTTAGCCTGTTGCTGATCACACAGTTGCAGTGGCAAGACAAGGTAAGTTGTCCATTGTGTACATGAGCATTGCAGAACAGTTGTTAGAAGTTATTAGCGAATACATTAAAACTTGCAGTCAGATACTTGAGAATTGATTTCTTTGTGATTTGTAGGAAGACTAGTTAACTTCTGTTTCTTTTTGTTTGTGTTGTTGTTGTTGTTGTTGTTGTGGTGGTCTCCAGTCCTGAGACTGGTTTGATGCAGTTCTCTATGCTACTCTATCTTGTGCAAGCTTCTTCATCTCCCAGTACATACTGCAGCCTACATCCTTCTGAATCTGCTTAGTGCATTTATCTCTTGGTCTCCCTCTACGATTTTTACCCTCCACGTTGCCCTCCAATACTAAATTGGTGATCCCTTGATGCCTCAGAACATGTCCTACCAACCGATCCCTTCTTCTGGTCAAGTTGTGCCACAAACTTCTCTTCTCCCCAATCCTATTCAATACCTCCTCATTAGTTATGTGAGCTACCCATCTAATCTTCAGCATGCTTCTGTAGCACCATATTTCGAAAGCTTTTATTCTCTTCCTGTCCGAACTATTTATCGTCCATGTTTCACTTCCATACAAGGCCACACTCCATACAAATACTTTCAGAAACGACTTCCTGACACTTAAATCTATACTCTATGTTAACAAATTTCTCTTCTTCAGAAACGCTTTCCTTGCCATTGCCAGTCTACATTTCATATCCTCTCTACTTCGACCATCATCAGTTATTTTGCTCCCCAAATAGCAAAACTCCTTTACTACTTTAAGTGTCTCATTTCCTAATCTAATTCCCTCAGCATCACCTGATTTAATTTGACTACATTCCATTATCCTTGTTTTGCTTTTATTGATGTTCATCTTATATCCTCCTTTCAAGACCCTATCCATTCCATTCAACTGCTGTTCCAAGTCCTTTGCTGTCTCTGACAGAATTACAATGTCATCGGCGAACCTCAAAGTTTTTATTTCTTCTCCATGGATTTTAATACCTACTCCGAATTTTTCTTTTGTTTCCTTTACTGCTTGCTCAATATACAGATTGAATAACATCGGGGAGAGGCTACAACCCTGTCTTACTCCCTTCCCAACAACTGCTTCCCTTTCATGTCCCTCGACTCTTATAACTGCCATCTGGTTTCTGTACAAATTATAAATAGCCTTTCGCTCCCTGTATTTTACCCTTGCCACCTTTAGAGTTTGAAAGAGAGTATTCCAATCAACATTGTCAAAAGCTTTCTCTAAGTCTACAAATGCTAGAAACGTAGGTTTGCCTTTCCTTAATCTTTCTTCTAAGATAAGTCGTAAGGTCAGTATTGCCTCACGTGTTCCAGTATTTCTACGGAATCCAAACTGATCTTCCCTGAGGTCGGCTTCTACTAGTTTTTCCATTCGTCCATAAAGAATTCGTGTTAGTATTTTGCGGCTGTGGCTTATTAAACTGATTGTTTGGTAATTTTCACATCTGTCAACACCTGCTTTCTTTGGAATTGGAATTATTATATTTTTCTTGAAGTCTGAGGGTATTTCGCCTGTTTCATACATCTTGCTCACCAGATGGTAGAGTTTTGTCAGGACTGGCTCTCCCAAGGCCGTCAGTAGTTCCAATGGAATGTTGTCTACTCCTGGGGCCTTGTTTCGACTCAGGTCTTTCAGTGCTCTGTCAAACTCTTCACACAGTATCGTATCTCCCATTTCATCTTCCTCTACATCCTCTTCCATTTCCATAATATTGTCCTCAAGTACATCATCCTTGTATAGACCTTCTATATAATCCTTCTACCTTTCTGCTTTCCCTTCTTTGCTTAGAACTGGGTTTCCATCTGAGCTCTTGATGTTCATACAAGTGGTTCTCTTATCTCCAAAGGTCTCTTTAATTTTCCTGTAGGCAGTATCTATCTTACCCCTGGTGAGACAAGCCTCTACATCCTTACATTTGTCCTCTAGCCATCCCTGCTTAGCCATTTTGCACTTCCTGTCGATCTCATTTTTGAGACGTTTGTATTCCTTTTTGCCTGCTTCATTTACTGCATTTTTATATTTTCTCCTTTCATCAATTAAATTCAATATTTCTTCTGTTACCCAAGGATTTCTACTAGCCCTCGTCTTTTTACCTACTTGATCCTCTGCTGCCTTCACTACTTCATCCCTCAAAGCTACCCATTCTTCTTCTACTGTATTTCATTCCCCCATTCCTGTCAATTGTTCCCTTATGCTCTCCCTGAAACTCTGTACAACCTCTGGTTCTTTCAGTTTATCCAGGTCCCATCTCCTTAAATTTCCACCTTTTTGCAGTTTCTTCAGTTTTAATCTACAGGTCATAACCAATAGATTGTGGTCAGAGTCCACATCTGCCCCTGGAAATGTCTTACAATTTAAAACCTGGTTCCTAAATCTCTGTCTTACCATTATAGAATCTATCTGATACCTTTTAGTATCTCCAGGGTTCTTCCATGTATACAACCTTCTTTCATGATTCTTAAACCAAGTGTTAGCTATGATTAAGTTATGCTCTGTGCAAAATTCTACCAGGCGGCTTCCTCTTTCATTTCTTAGCCCCAATCCATATTCACCTACTACGTTTCCTTCTCTCCCTTTTCCTACTACCGAATTCCAGTCACCCATGACTATTAAATTTTCGTCACCCTTCACTATCTGAATAATTTCTTTTATTTCATCATACATTTCTTCAATTTCTTCGTCATCTGCAGAGCTAGTTGGCATATAAACTTGTACTACTGTAGTAGGTGTGGGCTTCGTATCTGTCTTGGTCACAATAATGCGTTCACTATGCTGTTTGTAGTAGCTTACCCGCATTCCTATTTTCCTATTCATTATTAAACCTACTCCTGCATTACCCCTATTTGATTTTGTGTTTATAACCCTGTAGGCACCTGACCAGAAGTCTTGTTCCTCCTGCCACCGAACTTCACTAATTCCTACTGTATCTAACTTTAACCTATCCATTTCCCTTTTTAAATTTTCTAACCTACCTGCCCGATTAAGTGATCTGACATTCCACGCTCCGATCCGTAGAACGCCAGTTTTCTTTCTCCTGATAACGGCATCCTCTTGAGTAGTCCCCGCTTGGAGATCCGAATGGGGGACTATTTTACCTCCGGAATATTTTACGCAAGAGGACGCCATCATCATTTAATCATACAGTAAAGCTGCATGCCCTCGGGAAAAATTACGGCCGTAGTTTCCCCTTGCTTTCAGCCGTTCGCAGTACCAGCACAGCAAGGCCGTTTTGGTTATTGCTACAAGGCCAGATCAGTCAATTATCCATACTGTTGCCCTTGCAACTACTGAAAAGGCTGCTGCCCCTCTTCAGGAACCACACGTTTGTCTGGCCTCTCAACAGTTACCCCTCCGTTGTGGTTGCACCTATGGTACAGCTATCTGTATCGCTGAGGCACACAAGCCTCCCCACCAACGGCAAGGTCCATGGTTCATGGGGGGGGGGGGGGTCTTTTTGTTCTCAATCAGAATTCTGTTATTGTCAGAGATACAACGTCACATCTTTCCATACATCTCTAAAATAATAATGAATTAGTTTTATGCCAACTGTGAAATACATGCTGCGATTAATTTTATTAGTGCTAAAGGCATAAAAGTGACTGAAATTCATCATCAAATCAGTGGAGTGAAGGGGGTAAACGTTATGAGCGATGGGATGGTACAGAAATGTATGAGAACTTTTGGTGCAGAAAGTTGGTGAACAGACACTTTAGTGTTTCAATGTTATGTGATGGGTTTCCTCTAGTGTCAACATGTGTGCTTTATGCAGTTGTTACAGAATGTTTAAATTATCGAAAGTTATGCTCAGGCTGCAGATTTGTATGAGGATGGAGTTCAACAGCTGGTTGTGTGATACAATAAGTGCCTTAATACTCATGGGAATTATGTAGAAAAATAGATAAAATTGCTAAGAAAAGTCTACTTGTTTTATTTTTGATTCAAAATGTTACTTGCTTAAAAAACACCCCTCATATTACAATTTGCTGATAATCATTTAATATTCATTTGAAGATATTGTCATGTCACAACCACAATCAAGTCCAAATCTGAAGCCAAGATCATATGAAGTACAACACTTGGCACTGAAAGTATGTTTGTTACTGACACTGATGTACAGCCAGAACAGAACTTAATTCCCAGATGGAAAGTGCTGCTATTTTTACAGCATTGAAAATTCCAGAATGCTCCTTTTTATACAAACATTGAATATCACAGAATATACAAACATTGCAAATGTAAGATATTTCAAGAACCCTCCAGAAGTGATAAATACTAAATAACAAATAATTTAAAGTTTGTACAGAAACCAGACAGTAATTATAAGAGTCAAGGGGCATAAAAGGGAAGCAGTGGTTGGGAAGGGAATGAGACGGTTGTTGCCTATCCCCGATGTTATTCTATCTGTATATTGAGCAAGCAGTAAAGGAAACAAAAGAAAAATTCTGAGTAGATATTAAAATCCATGGAGAAGAAATAAAAACTTTGAGGTTTGCCGATGACATTGTAATTTTGTCAGAGACACCAAAGGACCTGGAAGAGCAGCTGAACGAAATGGGCAGTGTCTTGAAAGGAGGATGTAAGATGAACATCAACAAAAGCAAAACGACGATAATGGAATGTAGTCGAATTAAGTCGGGTGATGCTGAGGGAATTAGATTAGGAAATGAGACACTTAAAGTAGTAAAGGAGTTTTGCTATTTGGGGAGCAAAATAACTGATGATGGTCGAAGTAGAGAGGATATAAAATGTAGACTGGCAATGGCAAGGAAATTGTTTCTGAAGAAGAGAAATTTGTTAACATTGAGTATAGATTTAAGAGTCAGGAAGTCGTTTCTGAAAGTATTTGTATGGAGTGTAGCCATGTATGGAAGTGGAACGTGGACAATAAATAGTTTAGACAAGAAGAGAATAGAAGCTTTCGAAATGTGGTGCTACAGAAGAATGCTGAAGATCAGATGGGTAGATCACATAACTAATGAGGAGGTATTGAATAGTACTGGGGAGAAGAGAAATTTGTGGCCAACTTGACTAGAAGAAGGGATCGGTTGGTAGGACATATTCTGAGGCATCAAGGGATCACCAATTTAGTATTGGAGGGCAGCGTGGAGGGTAAAAATCGCAGAGGGAGACCAAGAGATGAATACACTAAACAGATTCGTAAGGATGTAGGTTGCAGTAGGTACTGGGAGATGAAGAAGCTTGCACAAGATAGAGTAGCATAGAGAACTGCATCAAACCAGTCTCTGGACTGAAGACCACAACAGCAACAACAACAACAACTGCTGGTGGTCAGTTTTGAACTGGTGACTCACAGCACACCAGCCTGTGATGCTAACCACTATGCCACACTGCTAGCAGCCTAACTTGCGGCATTGCTCTTTCCCCTGGAGAAACAATAACCCAATGTTTTAGAAGTCCTCATTGGAGCCAACTACAGTACCCTGGATTAAGGTCTCTTCAGTGATCCTGTGCATGGCAGTGCTGGTGAATTTGCGTATTCTGGTCATGTTGTTACATCCTGCTCATTATAATGAGCATAAGACGTAGCATCTTCCATCAAAGCTTTGGTTGTTGAGGGGTGTCTTCAGTTTCTTTTAGCCTACCATCATGAATCTGCACTTCAGGACTGCAGTAGTCCTTCGTACAAAGGACATGGAAGACGTCTCCATGCTTTTTGTCTACTTGATGAAGTGTTACATTCCTCAACTTTATAATGTAATGTCCAACAAGTGAGAAAGGATACAACACACTCCAAGATAGCTCTTTAGTAACTTTTTATAGTCACATTTTTCACACAGGCATACAAATCCATATCCAGTCCTCCAGGCTATATCTCACAGGCCAGTGCTTGAAATTATGGTGGTCTCAGTCTTTCTTTTGTGTTGGTAACCAGGGTCCAAATGACAGCCAGCTGCCTTGCTTCTTTGGTCCTAGTGATGAGGTGTTTCACATAGTCATCTTCTGGGTGAAACAGGAACAGTGTGTCCATTGTCATTTCAGCCTCACAACTGTGTAGGAGACAGAATGCTGTGAACCGTGTAGTGGCTTGCTTTGCTGTATTGTACGCAAATGTCACGACAAGCAGCATTGTATCCCAATCTCTCTGTTTGACATCAACATACATCAATAGCATATCTGCCAACATCTTATTAAAGTGTTCTGTGAGGCCATTCATCTGCAAGTGGTAGACAGTTGAAATGCTGCAGGTAATGTTGCAATGTGATATTACCTGTGATGCTACTCTCAACTGGAAACAACTTTTCCTCAATCATAACTCATTACACTGGGTGTTCTGTGCTTCAGAATTACCTCTTCTACAAGGAATTTCACAGTTTCTGTAGCTTCAGCAATTGGCACAGCTTTGGTGACAATGTAACAGTTAAGGTAATGAGTATATACTATCATCCATCGATTCTTTCAGACTCCATCAAGACGTCAGTTCCAGTTTAATGGAATGGTGCAGGTGGTAGACAGCTGTCATCCTGAGGTGATGTCACAGTGTGAAATTACCTGTGGCACTACTCTCAACTGGAAACTTTTCCGCAATTAGAGATCAATATATGGATTACTCTGAGCTCCAGAAAGATGTCTTCTACAAGGAACTTTTCTGGAATTTCCAGAACTTCAGCAGTCGGCACAGCTTTGGTGATAGTGTTGCAGTTGAGGCAGTCAGTGCAGACTGTCATCCATCAATTCTTTGGAAACCTCCCAAGAGATCAATTCCAGTTTGATGGAGTGGTACTGCTGCAAGTGGGATTGGTACCAGATGCACCAGAGGTGATAGTGGCATATGTTGTGGCATATGCTTCTGTCATTGGCATTCCTTACACTGATTCAAATAATGTCTAACAGTTCAGTGGAGACCTGCCAATGATACCTGCATCTGTTTCTGTCAAGAGTCTTCACAAATCCCAGGTGACAAAATGTTGGAATATCGTAGAAATATTTCAGGATACCTGGTTGTAGATAAGAAGGGGTGACAAACAATCATTTCCATTTCACTGGATCATTTTTGCTCTTATACAATGCTATGTTTATTAACTGGAATTCTTCATTTCTTCCAGGCTTCTGCAGTTTTCAGCAGTGCTGAATCTTCCTTATATTCCACAGCAATGTCATTTAATGCAGTGATGACTGAGATTTCATCCAAACTGCTGTGTTCTGCCAAAAGAGTCTTCAAAAGCCACTCCACATCCTTGTGTTTGTGTATATTTTTTGTAAATATGCACTTATTCAAATTCAGGTGGAGGTCTACACTCTGAACGCACTTCCATAAAGTTGTCACTTAGCTTATATGTTCTTCAGATGTCTTCAAAAAATGACAATGTTACCCAGATAGCAAAGACACATTATCCATTTAAGGTTTAAAAGCAGGTTGTCGAACATACATTCATTTGTGTGCTGTGATTCTGCTGCTGTGGGAGTGGAACCCTCAGACAGGACACCAACTGTGAGTACACATATAGATTTTCTTACAGAAGTATACTTGTTGACAAAACAGCAACAACGTGTATGAATATGCTAGTCCTGACGATAGGCCCATTCTGCACTTAAGTTCACTCCATTAATCTTGGGAGCAGTCCATGTCCAGACAGTCATCATATACTAGGAACACAGTAATTGAAGTGACACATGAACTCAAGGAAGCTAGCACAAGGGCTAATGCAAGAGTGAGTCCAGATGTTGATACTGTATGTAGATGTCATCAATGTGCAGAATTGGATAAACATCTTTCTTTGTGATTTTGTTCATTTGTCAGTAGTTGACACAGAAACAGCATGAGCCATCCTCCTCCTTCACGAGGACCACAGGAGAGGAGCAAGGACTCACTGAAGGTTTATTGACATCATCTTGCAGCATCTTCTCCACTTTCACCTGGGTTATCCATCGTTCAATAGCTGGCACTCAATATGAACACTGAGTAATTGGTGGATAATACCAACTGTTGATACGGTGTTTTACCATGGGCCACTTGGTCCGTCATTTCTTCATTCCAAATTTGAAAGCACTGAAAATTGGTACAGAATGGCTATCACTTGCTGATGTTGCTCATTGTTAGGCCAGATCCTTTGACAGTTTGATGATAGCCTCCCCCCTAGCACTGCATGTACTGGTAGTGGAACACAATTCTTCAATGATGACATTAAGCGGCCCTTCGTGCAGTGGTTTGGCTGTCTTTACACAAGTACCCTTATGATGAGATGTGGCTGCTTGTGATAATTAGTGATCCAACGTTCTCCTTAACCACCTACAATATTTGCAATTGTCGCTGGCATGTAGATTTCTTTTGTAAGCCTCAGTAGCAAAATAATTTTGATGAACATAATTGTTTCACCCTACACTCGATTATACAAACTGTGACATCATATGAGATGACATTTCTAATGTAATTTATATGCACAAATTTTTAACTTTTGCATCAGAGAAAAGATAGTTCTGTAGTGTGTATCATCTGCAGCATCCTATCTCAAAATTTATTTTTCCTTGACCCAGTGGAAAATTGAGGGGAGGGGGGGCAGCCCAAATTAGCCTTTGGTCCTATAATCATCTGTTCCTATGTAAAGGAAATGAAGATGATGTTTTTGTAACATGTACTCTCAGCAAATACAAATGCAGCAGCAGCAGCAGTCACCATTGGTCCAACAATTCCCTTTAGTTCTTACTTCTTATCTTTTTACTTTATGTTTGTCAGTACATTGCTAAAGACAAGGAACTCTTACTGTGAAACAACTTACGTAATTGACACATCAGTGTTCACACTTTGAACTGAATCTCCATGTATGAAGAAAGCTGATGGTGTTCAGATGGAAAACATGCTAAAACAGAATCAACACAGTCATAAGTTGACTACAAAAGCTACCTTGGGGTTTTCTTTATAATGTTTATAAATGTGTATATAAATCATTGCACACCAAAAAATGTTAAAGAACAAGCAGGAACATAGAAAAATATTATAACTGGCTAGGGTTTTGAACAAAGTTCTTCTTCACACACACTTACACACATGTGTAAGCTGCTCAATACCTAATAAATCTTCTTCCTGTTCTAATTTCTCTCTATTCTTTCTCTCTCTCTCTCTCTCTCTCTCTCTCTCTCTCTCTCTCTTTCTCTCTCTCTTTGCCTCCCCCTTGCCTTTCTTGTTATCATATTTAATGGATACTATGTTTTTCATATGTAGGAGGCAAAAGTGTGGGACATTATCCTGTGGTTCTTCAAGATGCAAGAATTTGGATACATGACAACTGCATTCCTACTGCTTCGTTTGGACAAGACCTTACACTATTGGAAATCCATATATTTCATTGGGCATCTCATTGCTGCAGTGCTGTACCTTGTCGGCATATCTATCGAATACTGTGTTCATAAGAAAAAGAAAGTACACTGATTACACATCATGTTTTCATGATGCCTCTATTTTCTCTCTTATACATATTTTGTAGCTTGAGAGACCTCTGTTAGTAATATGTAATGTGTCTCAATTTGTGATGTTTTGGGAATGGTATTGTGTATAATTCTATTATGGTTACAACCCAATCCTGTGAAGCAAACAGCTAAATTTTATAACGATCATAAGAGGGTTGTGACAGTGGATAATATACTTTTGAGGCTCAGGGAGTGAGGTATAATCATGCATAACAAGGCAAAGAAGAGGAATATGCTACTGGTGAAGTACTACATTTTCTAAAATAAATTTAATTTCTAAGCATTATATTTATGTTAATCAGAAAAATAGTGATAAATGGTATGACAAATCAGAGTTAAAATGTTAATCATTAAGTGATTGATTAGGAGTAAGTGCCAGCAGTATGAGAGCTTACATTTTCCTCTAATACTAAAATATTTATTTAAAGTAATTGGACTGATAAAAAAATCTGCTTGCCACTGGCTCCTTCTGGCAGAAGGGTTGAGCGGAAGAAGATGGGATGAAAGGAAAGGACAGGTGCGGTTTAGAAAATTGACACAGTTTTGAAAAGTTACCCTGAACCCTGATTCAGGGGGACTTATCAGGTCAGATGAGAAGAAAAGATTGATTGTTGGCGACTGCAGCAGAAAAAATTTGAAAACCTGAAAGCTTAAAGGTGGAAGATAGACAGAGATTATTGACAAAGATTTAAGAAAAGCTGACTGCATTGTATGTGATAGAGGTGGAGGATGGGGGAAAATAAACAGATCAGAAAATAAAAGAAATAGCAAAAAATACAAGGGATGAAGAAAGGAATAATTACTGAGAAGACCAAAGAAATTAATATAAATTAAGGCTGGGTGGGTGACAAGAACCAAGAACATGTTGTAATGTGAGTTCCCGCCTGTGGAGTTCTGAGAAATTGATGTCGGGGGAAGAAGCGGGTTGGCACATGTGGTGAAACAGGCACTGAGGTCATGACTGTCATGTTGTAGAGCATACCCTGAAACAGGATATTGTGTGTTGGCAGTATACACCCTCTGTGTATGTCCAGTCATCCAAACTGATAACTTGGTTGTAGTCATACCAATGTAAAATGCTGAACAGTGTTTATGTAATAGCTGGTACACAATGTGTTGCTTCACAGGTGGCTCTTACTTTGATAGTATATATTTTGCCAGCTATAGGACTGGTATTGGTGGTGGCAGGAGGGAGCATAGGGCAAGTCTTACAGTGGGGATGGTCTCAGGAATAGGAGCCATAGGATAGGGAAATGGGTGCAGAAAGAGCATATAGTGTGACAAGGATATTGCATAGACTTTTTTTTTAAGAGGGGGGGGGGGGGGGGGGGGCACACCAAAAAGCTATTCTAGGTGTTGAGAGCGAAATGTTGGATGGAATGGATCTCATTTCAGGGCATAGCATTCTCAGAATAGTTGATTGAGATACTGAGGGACAAGAAGAGATGTACTCCTGAGTTGTTTCTGCAGAGATGAGCGTGCCATGATTGTACGTAATGGCCTGGTAAATCTGCTTTTAAACTAGCCTGTTGGGGCAATTACATCCTGGTGCGGGGGATGGCAATTGCAGAATGCAAGTGCTGTTGTTTGTTAGTAGTTTTCATGTGAGCAGAAGTGTGTAGCTGACCCTTGGTGAGGATAAGGTCAACATCAAACGGCATAGGATTTGGAATAGGACCATATGAAATGGAACTGGAAGAATGTATTTAGAGATTTAAAAATTTCAACAGGTCAGCCTCATCGTGAGTCCGTATGGCAAAGATGTCCTCAGTTTATACAAACCAAACCAGGGGATGAAGGATTATGGATCCCAGGAAAGCCCCCACCAGCTGACCCATGAAAAAGCTGGCATAGGAAGGAGCCATCCAGGTTCCCATGGCTGTATCCCTGATCTGTTTGTATGTTTGCCCCTCAAAGATGAAATAGTAGTTGATAAGTACAAAATTGATTAAGCTGAGCAGGAAGGATTTCATAGGTTTGGAATCAGTCGGGCACAGACTGAGGAAGTGTTCAGCAGTAGACAGAACATGTATAGGGGGGATGTTGGTATAGAGTGAGGCAGCATCAGTGGTGGTGGCAAGGTGTGTGATGGGATTGGGACAGACAGATTTTAGATGATCTAGGAAATGGTTGATGTTTTTAATATAGGAGGAAAGTCTTTGCAGGTGTTGTTCAACTAAGACAGACAAGGGCACCCATACCCGGCAGGTAAGGGGGCGGGCTGCTGCCCCCTCCACCACTAGTTCTCAGAGAAAGGAAAATACATAGTGTAGTCAGATGTTTTCCTTACAAGAAAATAATTTAAAAGTAGATATTGTGTGAGTTTTTAGCAGGTTTGGAACTGGAACTTCTTTTATGGCTACTTATAGGTTGCCATTCATCTTGAAAAATAGTAAAAATACTCCAGGTCTGGCCCCTTCCATAAACTGTCATATGGGCACCCTGGAAGGCAGATACATTTGATGGGTGTCTTGAAGCCAGCAACTGTGAAATAGTCAGGGTGATTGGGTTTGTGGGTCTTACGAGAATGGTAAAAAGTGGGGGTGGGGGGAGGGGATTCTTTGGGTGGGGTAAGGAGGTCTATGGATTGAGGTGCTGGTCTTTGTGTGGGGCATGAGGTTTTAAGGAGGGATTGTAGGTCTGTTTGTATCACAGGGGTGGAATCTTAATGGCAGAAGCTGTATGTAGAGGTATCAGACAGCTCGTGTACATCCTTGCTTACATACTCCCATCAGTCACTGGGAGGATAATGATGGAGTTGTCGTTTCCAGGGAACAAAGAGCCTGGAATCCTGCAGAGTACAGGTTAGGATCATGTTATAGGGACACAAGGAAGGATTGTGGAACTTGCTGGATGTTAAGAATTCTTCTTGGCCAGACCCATGCTCCTTCTGCACCCATTTCCCTGCCCTATGGCTCCTACCCATATGATTGTTTCCACTGTAAGACTTGCCATATGCACCCTCCTACCATCACCTATAGCAGCCTGAGACATGTCATGTACTGGCTGTTACATAAACACTGTTCGACCATTTACATGGGTATAACTACCAGCAAGTTATTCAGTTACAATGAATGGACTTGTAGGAAGTGTATTGGCAACACGCAATATCCTATTGGAGAGCATGCTCTAGAACGTGACAGTCATGACCTCGGTGCCTGTTTCAACACATGTGCCATCTGGATTCTGCCCCCAGTCACCAGCTCCTCAGAACTCCACAGGTGGGAACTGATGTTCCACTGTGTCCTTGGGTCTTGCCACCTACCTGTCCTTAATTTATGTCAATTTCTTCAGTCTCAGCATTTCTTCTCAGTAACTATTACTTTCTTCATCCCTTTTAGTTTTCTATTATCTGACCTGACTATATTTCCCCATCCTCCACCTCCACCACAAACGTAGCACTTAGCATTCTGCTCTTATTAACTCTTTGCCGGTAATCTGTGTCTTGCTTATAACCCTATCTTCAGCTTTAGGCTCTCTTTTCCAAATCTCATCTGGTGCAGTCCTCAATAATCAGTCTTTCCTTCTCATCCTGCCCAGTAAGTCTCCTTTGACCTGGAGTTTGGGATGATTTTTCTGAAGTTTCTCTGATTTCTAAACCTCAACAGTCTTTTCCCTTCATCCCTTTCCCTTCCCCTTCAACCTTCTGCAAGAAGTAGTAGCCACTTGCTCTGAAAGTTTGCACATTTACTTAACCTTTATATTTGTTTTCTCCTGTTGCCAGTTGGTGAATAGATTTCTTTCACTCTCCATTTACATTTTATTTTCAAAAATTGATTAGTTTCATTTAAATATTTATGTAGATGTTTCTGACTTATGGTACTAATAAGTATTGTTTTGATAATCTGTGAACCTGTTTTTAATGTCTAGCACTAAACATTTCTCAGTGGTTTATGCAAGTTCTTAACTTTCTTTCTGATGAAGCGTATTGTTGCATAGCTTTTATATAGTATCAAAAGCCAATGACATACTGGATAAATATTTCATTGGAAACATGTTGACCACTGATGACTAAGACTGTCTTAAAAAAGGTTATGTTGGTTGAATAGATATATTTAAAGTCTGTTGTGACAGTAGATAAAGTATTTATATTTTTGTCTCGAAGTTGTTAGAGTCTAGTTCTGATACATTGAAGGTTCAAAGAGAAAGGAGAGAGAAGAAAGATGTCTAATGAATGTATTGCACAAAACAATGTTGTGTGCTTGCCACATTATTTTGATGAGGCGTACTGCAAACTGAACATTTGTCTGGTTGTTTCTAACCCATACATTTTCTGTGAATCAGTTTCATTTTGCTTTCAATTTCTGCAAAGCCTTAGCACAGCCCAATTGCATGTGTTGAATAAAACTTCAGATCCAGTCTCTGCCCTCAGTAAGCATAACTTAATTATCATGGATCCATTGGGTTCATATCTTGGTTATGTTCACATTTTTTGTTTATTCACAGGTTCATTTGATTTCAATAATCAGCCCACTGCTGAATGGAACAGTTTATTCATGATTCTTTTTTTAATATTTGCTCTCACATTCCTAGGCTAAGCATTTAATGGACAGTATCACTGTCCTTGTTTACCATATATCTGTGATATTGTATTTTTTAGAGGAAAGTGGGTAAAATAACTGTTTGGTTATTTGCCGAGTACTGTAATATTTCTCACTGTATTTTTTCAGACATGAAGTAAATATATGGGTGACAATAATCTTTTTTTTTTTTTTTTTTTTTTTTTACATCTGTAATGAAAATATCATCTGAAGATTTTATAAGTAATTTTGTAGACTGTCGTATATTTTTTATACCTTGTCATTACCATTTTCACAGATCATTCATAATGGATGTCTTACATGGACTAAACAAATCAATAGAAAATCAGAACATATTTTTCTTAAACGTCTTCAGATCTCGCTGTCAGTCCTATTTTATGCTGATGTACACTTAGAATAGAGTTCCCGAGAATTTCATGTAAATTTTTTCTGCTTTTCCTTCCTTTATATTTTTAAAGGAACCTTGACATTCACAATTTATCGTTATCATAATCTTGTGTTTTGTAATATTTGTACACTTCTTGTTGATGGTGCTTTCATAATTCTTCATTTGCCAGAGTTCTGCAAGATGTGGATATGAAATATTGTTTTTAAATTGTGTGGGCATAACGCAACATCAAGATTGCCTGTATTTGATCCCAAGAGTGTATACCTAATTCTTCATATAATGTACACCTACCTCATTCATAGTATTAATGCAGTCAAAATATTTGTGAAATGATTTGCCTAAAAGTAAGAAGTAAAACAGTTTAGAGAAACATGTAACATGCCTTTGAATGACACTTCAAATGAAGTACAACAAATGAGGCATGTCAAATATTTTGCTGATCTGTTTTATTTCTTATTTTTAGACATTCATTTCACAAAACATTTGGTCATTTATATTTTTTCCAATTTGTTTCCCATGTTTTGTTCTGAAAGCATGGAATATAATATTTTTTAAAAATCTGTTGGTTTTCTATTATTATTATTATTATTATTATTATTATTATTATTAAGAGTGTACAGTTGAGTTTAGTTTATGTTCTACTTTGATATTTGTTGTATTTTTTCAACATGAAACAAATAATTCCATGGTTTCTACACAGTGTAACTTGTTATATGCAAAATAGCTAGGCCTTGAAGAGATGCTGTTGTTGGCCCATTTGTCGATTTCTGACTCTTCATTGGGCTATGAAACTTCGAAAAAAAATCCAATGTGTAATTTCTAGGGAATTTTGTTTTCATTCCACTCAAAAATTTGACTAAAAAGTTTAATGCAGTTCAATCTCATTTCTATATTAATAGAGTCATTATAATATATTCTACTACATTGAGTAAAGAGTTAGCAATCAAAATTTTGAACATACGCAGAGCATATAAAATCAAGGAGCACATCTTCTGGAAGTAATTGTTAAAAAACATGTAAGTAAACAAGTAATAGCATTTATGTAATTTCAAAATATAAGAATGAACTAAACAGAACACTATATTCAAGTTTGTTATTATTACTGTAAGAAACATGCCTGAAGAGCAATATATTTGTACAAATTGTTATATTTTTAATTGTGTATTTAATGATTTGTTGGAAAAGTTTTAAAGAAATAAAACATTATTATAAAAAGCATAAAACTTTGTTTCATAATTTCAGGATTCTGTTCGTTATAAAGAAAAAGCTGCATAAAGATGAAAAACGTGGAAATGCAGTCATTGTAGAGTCCTGATTGCAAATGATTATGCGATGATGATGATGATGATTGTAGTTCAAAGGCCTATAGTATAATTCAGATGTTACAGCATTCCTATGCCTGTGCTACTGAACTCTTAATAATAAAGGTATCACTGATTTTCCACTCAGAGTTACTGAACAGTTGTGTCCATGTCGTTGCATAACAAATTTTTGAGCAAAAATTGGAAGGAGAAAACATTTTGCTAATAACTTCTCCTAATGAGCAATTCAACAAATGGAAAGAGAGCAGTGAAAAACTAAGTGGAAGCTGGTCCATGTAAACTATGTCGTTGATCAGTAGTACATGAACTGGATTCTCGAAAAACAGAATGAGTGAACCCATATGAATCTGCAGTCAATCTCTGTCAAAAATGTGTCCCAATGTGATCTAAGTTGTGAGTATCAGTCCATGCTGTTTTTGAGGTATTGGACACATGTGACCAATGAGGAGGTTCAGAAGAACTTTGAGGCAGTATCTCACATAAAATATATAAAAAGCTCTTTAAGTTCATCTACAAACATGGGTCCACACCTACTCAGAGGCACAAGAATGCTTTTTTGAATATTCATATGCACAAGAACAAGGAGGAAAGATACAGAACAAATATAATAATGCCTGTACATGCAAACAATATGCAAATGATCTTTACTTCAAGAAGTACAATGTTTGAACAACGGAGTGCCCACTAATCTTGCCAGAATGTAGGAGGAGGTACCCAAAAAAACACAGAGTTATTTTTTAAAAGCTGTACATATTCAAACTGTTTACAAAACAACCTTATCCCCTACAAAATACTCTCCATTACAACTAATACATTTGTCCCACCAGTGCTTCCACTGTTCAAAACATTTTTATAGTCATCTTCAGAAATGGTTGACAGCTGCTCTCTCGTTTTTTTCTTGATTGCTTCAGTGTTGTCACATCGATATCCTTTCAAGCTGCTTTTCATGCAAGCAAATAAGAAAAAGTCACACGAAGCCAGGTCAGGCGAGTAAGGTGTGTGGGACAGCGGCACCATCCATTTTCAGCCAGAAACTGTCCAACAGAGATGGCTGTGTGTGCAGGTGTGTTGTCATAGTGGAAGAACCAGTCTCCTGTCTGCCACAAATAGAGTCTTTTTGACAAACACTGTTGCACAATCTTCTTAAAGATTCCAAACAAAAGGTTTTTTTTAACGGTCTGACCTAGAGGATCAAACTCTGAATGAACTAAGCCCTTGGCATCAAAAAAGCAAATCAGCATTGTTTTGATGTTGATTTGACTTGAAACTTTGTTGGACAGAGTGATGATGATGTCTTCCACTGGCTTTTGGCTGTTGTTTTGTTTTCTGGGTTGTAACCATAGCACCATAACTCATCACCAGTAATGACCTGTGACAGGAAATCTAGATCAGTTTCAAGCTGTTGTTTCAAAGCACGACATTTTTTGACTTGATGCTCCTTTTGATTGCCAGTCATAACTAGAGGAACAAACTTTGTAGCAATGCATTTCATTCCCACCAAGCTCAAAGATAACCCACTAATCACTGACAGTTGATCAGTTGTCTGTCAGTGGTCTGTGAGCAGAAGCTCTCGAATTTTTTCAATGTTTTTGTCGATTCGGGCAGTTTATGGATGTCCAGAATGAGGTTTGTCATCAATTGACATGTTGCTGTTCGTAAATCAAGCAAACCAGTCATACACTTTGAGTTTTTCCCAACACACAATCTTGGTAAGCTGTTTTCAACATTAAAACAGTTTCAGCAGCATTTTTACCAAGTAGAAAACAAAATTTCACAACTGCACCTTGTTCACTTAAACTTGCCACCATAAAAAATGAAAGAAGAATAAAACAGCTCTAACATAAACAATCACTGCAGATGAACAGAACAAGCCAGGTTGAGAACACAGGCAGCACTGAACTGGCAATGGTTTCGCTCTATATGCCTAGTGGCAGAAATGCATACAACACAAGCCCCACCCACAGCAAAGTTACTCCGGGTTTTTTCTTGGGTACCCCCTCGTAATTCCATTGAGCATATCTAGGATGATCTCATTCCTGCACATTGGTGATTAGCTTTTGCTTGCTGGGTATCAAAATCAGTTGCTGGTGCTCTGTGCCTTACTTGTGGCACTTCACATATGAGGAATAATGCTCACCACATCTGTGGCATACTCAAGTGGCACATGCCTCTTGGTCCTGTCAAATGGTGTGTAGCTCAGGGAACACTACTTTCAGCAGTATATAGGTTTGCCGTCATAGGATTTCTGAGCTTGTGGGGTAAACAGTTCACAGTGGTGTACTCCACAAGATTACAGACTGTGTATTTATATGAGATTTTGTTTGCAATAACCTAACTGTGTTAACAACTGATTATTCCGCCCCCCCCCCCCCCCCCCAATGAAGAAATTGTTTTTCTTCCCACTTGTGTAGATGTGGAGAATATGATTCAGCATAGTCACAAAGTATGTAAAACTAAACACTGTTCATTTACCCTGTAATCATCAACAACAAAGTGATTGCTTGTGAAAGTGTGTAACATGAACTCTAAGTACAATGTAAACGTAACAGCTGTCACATTCAGTTTGCCCTCGCCACAAAGCTTAGACCGATGGCAAACAAGCAGCTTTAATTCTATTGGTTGGTACTCAGAAACTAATGGTGGACACTGTGTTTTATGCATAACCCCATCAGACATTAAAAGTATGCAAACTCACTATGAAATTAACACTGCACATGCATTTATAACACATCCCCTCAGAAGGCACACAAAAAATATGCAACTGCAGCAGCATTAATTTAAAATAAAAAGAGAGTGTAGGTAAAAGAAAAATACTTGCAACTAATGATGGGTCAATAAAGCTACATTGAAAGTTAATAGTTTGTTTCCAGCAATTTTATTCACATAGCAAAAGTTAGGGAAAGGAAAAAATGAAACAAATAATTTACAATTTGAACTGCTGAATTCTGTTAGTCTTCAATTGGGGAGAGTGCACAGCAATGCAGCTTATCTGTTTGTTGTTGAGGAATGTGGCAGCATCTTGAGATGACATCGGCAGCTTGTGATGATGTAGATGAAGTTATTACAGTAATTCTATTTGTTGTATTTCCACGGGTCTCTTCTAGTTATGGTGCAAAGTCACCTGCAGTCGCATTCAACAGGCTAGTGGCTGAAGAAATGCAGCTGTTGGCGATGGGCCACAGGTTTAGCATGTACACGTTTATTGCTTTTTAAACACACCTATTTCTCATTTCAGTACCTTATACACTGTTCGTGATAATTTCCGTCCACGATACAACTGTTTGTCATGTTTGCATATGACTACCACAATTGCAAATTTAGTCAGTAAAACCATTCTTGCACCCAATGCACAATTGTAATTATTTTCTCAGCAACAGTTATGGCTTCACTCACTCAGCTGATCATTTAGAAGACAAATACAATATACAGTTTTATGGAGCCTTGGCTTGCACGATGTGGTTAAATGTAAAAAAGTTTCAGTCACATGTTGGTAGTAATAGCTATAATGCTTAAAGCATTGCCAGTACTGGTTGAGTCACAGTTGACTTAGTAATACTCAAAGTATACAATCATTCTGTTCATAATGATCACTTTAACTTTCATTACGCACTGTTGTCAGTCATAAAATTCCACAATTCATTGTCACTCCAAGTTTTTGCAACTGAAATCAACAAAAGTTTTTGCATCTCAAATCAACAATGCACCTCTGTGTTGGAAATGTGTGGACACTGTATTTTTCCATCGTTTATAACCGTGCAAAGGATACATTGTGCCGAGTGCATTAGTCCTCCATGAAATGGTATTCTATGGTTTTTGATTGCCAACTAATGTGGTATGTAGCCTTTATCTATGTGTTAATAAAATACAAGCTTTTATTTGATTCCTAAACAATGTTTCCTTGTAATTTTGCTGCACTAAACTAAAGAATCCAACAGGTGATGGGCCCAGCACTGAATTAAAGTGAAATAATAAATTTCACAGTGAAGTGTTTTTGGGCAAAAGTTTGTATAAAGTTGCACGGTGTATACAGTGAATAAAAGTGACTATTAACATGAGTACAACACAGGTACCGCAAATAGAGCAGCTTATAGCCTGCGAGAATTACGCTATTTGGAAATTTGCCATTGAGGTGTATTTGCACTTGGATGACATGTGGAATGTTATATCCTAGCCAGTAATGCCACCCGAGCCTGCTGCCAAAAGGTTGGCAGCATCAAAGTCTGGACGCCGTCCGCATAAGCAGCGCCAGCGAGACAGAAAATCGCCGCAAGTCTGCGCGCGCCATCGCTGGCTTCTGGTTTCTTAAGCGCTGGAGTCGCGAGCGCTAGGACAGTTCTGTATTCGTCGCTCAGTTGGATACTCGCCACCGAATTGTGTACTTGCTAGTCAGTTGTGTGTTCATCGCAGCAGAGTTGTTGTTTGTCGTCAGCCGATGCTGACCTAGCCGCTCCGACTCGAACTAGACAGATTTCTGTAGACACGGAGTTCACTACTGTGTTTCTATATCTTCGTTAATAAAGATAAGTACCGACTTTTATTTAATCAGAGTGTTTGGGTTTTCATCTTTCTGTTTACTGTTCCAGCGGACCGGTCGGCCCGCTATTAAAAGTGTGGCGGTGACTTCGTAAGCCGTTTCTACAGCGAATTGTTTGTCGCTACGAACGCCGCCACAAAACTGGCGACGAGGGCTTCCGAACTCGTGTGCAGGGCTGGTTCAACTTGTTTCTGGTTATACTAATTATAGCGATAAAATTTTGGGGGCTGGTTTAATTTGTGTTCACTATGTCTGCCGAATTACAACAGTTGATCTTGTTACAGAGTCAGCAAATACAAAGTCTGGTGGAAGCAATCGCCAAACAAGCGGCTAATCCTCCAACACTAAAGGAACAAGCACAGGCAGCACCACCTTTCCATGCATCCAGAGAAGAATGGCGAGAATATTTCGCGCAGTTGCAGGCGCACATGACAGTCTACAAAATCACGGGTACTGAGCGGCAGCTTTATTTAATTTCCACTGCAGGCGTGGAAGTCTATCGACTACTTTGTAAGTTGTTCCCGGAATCCAAGCCAGAAGCTTTAGACTATGACGTTGTTGTTAACAAGCTTGCTGAGTATTTCGAGTCGCGAGTTCATGTGGCAGCAGCCAGATTCAAGTTCTTCAGATTAAAGAAACTGCCACATCAATCTAATAAACAGTGGTTAACAGATTTACGGGGCCTCACCCGTCAGTGCCGATTTAATTGTGTGTGTGGAGCTTCCTACAGTGATGTCATGTTACGAGACGCTATTACTCAAAACATTGCAGATTCTCGTATTCGTGCTGCTATCTTAAAGTTGCCTGACCCGTCATTAGAGACTGTGATGAACATCACTGAAGCCCAAGATACTTTTGACTATGCTGAGTGTGAGTTAGATCAGCCATGTATTTCTCAAATTGCCTGTGCTAAGCAAGTTATGTCACGCCCGCGGCCTCACCGGCAGAGTCAGACTGTAAACACTAGCCGGCCGCGTCATGTTAAACACATTCGTCAGCCGCGTGTGCAAAATGATAGAGTTAAGTCTTGCCCTAAGTGTGTTCTTGCTCATCCTCGTGAACGTTGCCCGTTAAGAAACGCGGTTTGTCACTTTTGTCAAAGGAAAGGACACATCCAGACTGTTTGTTTGCGTAAACGCAAGAACAATTCTAGTGCTGCCCAGCCCATGGATATTCATGTTCTTCAAAGCCAGCCCACCCAGAAGGTCGCGTTTAAAGACTCTTCCACGGTTCGTGTGGGTAATAAACTTGTTCGCAATAAGCCACCCACCCAGCCCTCTGCTATGCGACCCAAGCGTAATTCAAACGCTGTAAAAAGTAATGTACAGACTGCAAGTGAAGCGGGAGTTGTTGTTCCACCCGCCCAACCCACGAGTTGTCGTAAGCAGCGAACACGTGCTAAACGCGCTGATTTTGTGTCTTCCGCCTCCACTGCACCGATCCAGAGACAGTGTAATAAACTATTTGTGAAGCTACGCATCCAGGATAAGACCTTCAATTTTCAATTAGACACTGGTGCGTCTGTGACTCTCATAAATAGTGCTACGTATGCGGCTATCGGCCGCCCTAAACTTTCAGCGGCAAAACATTCTTTGGCTACTTATAGTGGAGAACAAATTCCTGTGTTAGGTGTATGTAGCGTGCCAGCCACATTCCGTGGCAATACAAAAACAGTTTCATTCACAGTGCTCCGCGCTACAGACAGTGTAAACATTTTCGGATTAGACTGTTTTGACTTGTTTGGCCTGTCTATCCAAGACAATGTGTTGCAAATTAATTCTGTTGTTGTTCCTCAAGACACCATAACCGATTTGTGTAAACAATACAGTGACATATTTAAAGACGAACTAGGTTGTGCTGCGAACTTTGCCGCTCATATTACGTTAAAAGATAATGCTCAGCCTCGATTTTTTCGTGCTCGTCCAGTGCCTCACGCCCTCCGGGCACCTGTAGCAGATGAACTTCGTCGTTGGCAAAACAACGGTGTTGTTCAACCCGTTTCAGCGAGCCAGTGGGCTTCTCCCTTAGATATTCTAAAGAAACCATCTGGCAAGTTACGTTTGTGTGCTGATTTTAAGTCGACAGTTAATCCTCAGACTGTCATTGATTCTTTTCCTTTGCCTAGACCGGACGAGCTGATGGATAAGTTAGGGGAAGCTCGTTTCTTTTCCAAAATTGATCTCCGTGAAGCATATTTGCAATTGCCCCTCGACGAGCAATCACAACAGTATTTTGTCATAAACACGTCGTTGGGGTTGTTCCGTTTTCTGCGTTTGCCTTTTGGTTGTGCGTCAGCTCCAGCTGTTTTTCAGTGTTTTTTATCACAACTTCTGGCTAATGTGCCATCGTGTTGCAACTATTTAGACGATATTGTTGTGTCCGGTCGGACGCCTGCTGAACATTTCCGTAATTTGGAATGTTTGTTTACAGTGTTGTCTCAGGCAGGCCTACGTTGCAACATCAATAAATGTTCATTTTTCCTTACGGAGATGGAGTATCTGGGACACGTTATTAATGCTCAAGGCATTCATCCCTCCCAGTCACATTTAGCAGCTATTCGTGATTTGCCTGCCCCTCGCAATCTGCATGAATTGCAAGCAGTTCTTGGCAAATTGACATATAATATTAGGTTTATACCTAATGCATCACAGATTGCTGCACCGTTGCATCGTCTCCGCCGTAAGAATGTTCCATTTGTGTGGTCAGCTGATTGCCAATCAGCCTTTCAGCAGCTTAAAGAGGCTTTATTGAATGATCGTTGTCTGGTCCATTACGACCCTAACAAGCCTCTGGTGTTGGCTTGTGATGCCTCTTCTTTCGGCCTCGGTGCTGTGTTGTCTCACCGAGTCGGTAACACCGAACGTCCTATTGCGTTCGCATCTAAATTGCTAAACAAAGCTCAGTGTAATTATAGCCAATTGGACAAGGAAGCGTTGGCTATTGTGTTCGGTGTCACAAAATTCCATCACTACCTCTATGGTAGACCATTCTATTTAGTAACAGATCACAAGCCCCTGACGTCACTGTTTCATCCGTCTAAACCAGTTCCTCAGCGGACAGCTCAGAGACTACAACGTTGGGCTCTTTTGTTATCACAATACCAGTATGAGATACTGTATCGCCCTACAGCTCAGCATGCAAACGCTGACGCGCTTTCTAGATTGCTGATTGCTGCGGATGATGTCTTAGATTCCTTTGACGACTCTTGCCATCAGATTGACGCCGATGCGCATCAATCCCTCCGGGATTTTCCGATTGATTATCGTCAGGTGGCACGTGAGACAGCTACGGATCCTCATCTGAGTTTACTATTACGTTTTGTTCAACGTGGTTGGCCGTCCAAGGCAAAGGACATATTGGATCCTGTGGTTCGTCGCTATTATCCGCAACGTCATCTGTTGTCTGTTTCGCACGGAGTTTTGCTGTTACGCACCGAGAATGACCAGCTTCGTGTAGTGGTTCCCCAAGTGCTCCAATCCAAGGTCCTCGACTTGTTGCATCAAGGTCATTGGGGAGTGGTCCGCACCAAGCAGCTTGCCCGCCGTCATTGTACATGGATCGGCATTGATAAGCAGATTACGCAGATGTCTACAGATTGTTCAACGTGTGCCGAACACCAAGCTGCTCCGCCTCAACGCTATTTTGAGTGGGCACGCCCTGCCGGTCCCTGGCAGCGAGTACATATTGATTTCGCTGGTCCATATTGGAATTCTCGTTGGCTCATCATGATAGATGCATTTAGTAATTTTCCGTTTGTTGTGCCCATGCAGTCTACAACGTCTGCACAAACTATACAGGCATTGACTTCAATTTTTTGTATTGAGGGTCTTCCAGAAGTTTTAGTGTCTGACAATGGTCCACAATTTACCTCTGCTGAATTTGAAAGTTTTTGTTCTGCCAATGGCATTCGCCATGTTCTTACTCCGCCGTTCCACCCTCAATCGAATGGTGCAGCGGAACGTTTTGTATGCACATTCAAGGATCATATGGACCGCCTTCGTGCTATGCACTCTCGTCAGCAGGCCCTCATCACGTTCCTGTCGTCGTACCGGACCACGCCACGCGACGGCCCTTCGCCTGCGGAGCTTCTCCACAGCCGTCGTCATCGCACCCTACTACGGTTGTTGCACCCCCCGGATCGACCCGCCGCTTCTGAGCATCGCACGCGTTTTCAGCGCAACGACGCCGTTTTTTTTCAGAGTTTATCACGGTCGCCGTCGTTGGGAACGTGGTACCGTGATAAGTGTCCAGGGTCGCGGTTTTTATACTGTTCAAGGTGCTACTGGGGTGCACAGGAGGCATCAGAACCAGTTGCGCCGCGCTGGCCGCCCGGATTTTGCCGCTCGTTCTTTGTCCACAGATTTGGTCCGCGGCGGGTTCCAGCCGCGCCTTCCGACTTCGCTGCCGCCCCCAGGGCAGCAGCAGCAGCCGTCGCCGCTACCACGCCGACAGCCCGCCCCGTTGATGCCTCCCGCGCAGCTTCATCCAGGTGCGCCCCAGGTGGTCGCTCCGGTGCCTGCGGTCCCTCTTCAGTCGCCACCGCCTTCGGAGCTGATGGACGTTGACCCCTCAGCCGGGCCGCCTTCCCGAGCGGTGGCTGTGCAGCCTGTCCTGCAGCCGCTTTCCCAAGGAGTCTGACACCGCAGCGCCTTGTCCTGCGCCCACTCAGCAGCTGTCGACGCAGCGTCAGGAGACGCTGCCTCTCTTCGTGGGTCCCGACGCCCCGTCGCGTCCAGTACCAGAAGCTGCGCCCGTGGTCACAGGCGTGCACCCTGACCTCGGTTTTCAGTCGGTGTTTCCCGAGGCCCTGCGCAGCCAATGCTGGGGTGCGGACCGGGGACTGCCACCGACAACAGTCTCCGCCCCGGTCTCGTCCGCTACGCCTGCGGCCAGACCCCTCCCACGCCGTCGATGGCCACGTCATTATTCAACGACGGTGCGGCGATTTGGGGGGGGAGGAGTGTTATATCCTAGCCAGTAATGCCACCCGAGCCTGCTGCCAAAAGGTTGGCAGCATCAAAGTCCGGACGCCAACCGCGTAAGCAGCGCCAGCGAGACAGAAAATCGGCACAAGTCTGCGCGCGCCACCGCTGGCTTCTGGTTTCTTAAGCGCTGGAGTCGCGAGCGCTAGGACAGTTCTGTATTCGCCGCTCAGTTGGATACTCGCCACCGAATTGTTTACTTGCTAGTCAGTTGTGTGTTCATCGCAGCAGAGTTGTTGTTTGTCGTCAGCCGACGCTGACCTAGCCGCTCCGACTCAAACTAGACAGATATCTGTAGACACGGAGTTCACTACTGTGTTTCTGTATCTTCGTTAATAAAGATAAGTACCGACTTTTATTTAATCAGAGTGTTTGGGTTTTCATCTTTCTGTTTACTGTTCCAGCGGACCGGTCGGCCCGCTATTAAATGTGTGGTGGTGACTTCGTAAGCCGTTTCTACAGCGAATTGTTTGTCGCTACGAACGCCGCCACAAAATGGAATGTCATAAAAGGTACATTGAAACCTACAGAATCGAGTTTTTCTGCTAAGGATCAGAAGGCGAAATCAAAACTAATCCTTTTGATTGATTCAACACATTTTGTTCATATAGGAAAGGCTATGTCAGCAAATTAGTTTTACTTTGTGAGCTGGTAACTACGATACTGAACAAAGGCAAAAGCGTGGACAAATATGTGAATAAAATAATTTTAATCACAAATTGTATGAGGAATATACGTTTAGGAATTGCAGAAGAATGGATTGGCATGATATTGTTAGTTGGACTACCAGAGAAATATTCACCTATGATTATGGATTTGGAAAAATTCAAGAATACCCATTACAGCAGTTAGTGTGAAGGTAAAGATTCTAAAGGACTTGAAAAATGAGCCAGATTCTTATGCTCTAAGAACAGAAAGAGCATCTGTTTATATTGTAAATCCAAGAATAAGAAGAAGAAGAAGAAGAAGAAGAAGCCAGTAAAATGTTTCAGATGCCTGAAGACTGGACACTTTTTATCACAGTGTAATGAAAGGTTGAGTGTTAAAGAAAAGAACATGTTATTCTAGTAGTCCTATGTTGAAAACTAACCATAAAAGTAAGGCACTTCCTGATTTTTATTTTTTTAGTTAAGCTAGTGATGAACATGCAGGATGGCTTCAAGATTCAGGAGCATCTGTGCACATTATTAAAGCACCATCAGTTTTGTATGATGTTCACTCAAAGACTGACAATGGAATTTCCACAGTTAAAGTGTGAACTTGCAGGAAAATTGGATCTTAATTTGCTAGTGAATGGGGAAAAACAAATGATACTGCTCATGATGTACATTATTGGAAGAATATTGCAACTAATTTGCTGTCGGCAAGTGAAATAGTAAGGAAGGGTAACAAGGTTATCTTTGATATAGAGGGAGTCAAAGTAATTTACTCTTTTGGTGATATTGTAGTGACTGCTACTAATGTAGAGGTATGTACAAGATATTGCTGAAACTGGAAATCACCCTGTTTGTGCTTCAAAAGTTTTCTTATGTCATAGGAGACTTGGATATTCGAATAGAAAAAGTGTGCCCTTGTTGAAGAATATGACAACTGGGGTGGAAAATTATGGAAAGAATAAGGTGCAATGTGAAGTGTGTTTACAAAGGAAAAAGGCCAGACTGCCATTTAAATCGAGTCCAAGCAGATGGACAGAAGTTTTGCAACTGATTTATAAGATCTCTGTGTACCTATGGGGAATAAATGTATGGTTAACTCATGGAAAGATTTATTTTCACATATAAATTAATTGCACAGAAGTATGCAATTTGTGTGACATTTAGTGTCCATGAGACAAAACTAGGAATAACAATAATTAATATAATGCAGTACATAACATTGGAACTCTCGTACAGTCTAAAACAATGTACCATAAATTTTATATAGTGGCAGTCATTCCACAATCCCCCCCCCCTTCTTCCCCCACCCTGTGCCCCCCTCTACCATGTTGAACCCCCACCCAACACTACAGTGTCAGCAATACTTATTAAATCTGACACGCCATCCAGATTGCGTCATCATGTCCTTCTTGAAACCTGAGGATTTCTCTTTAGGATCAGTGTTTTCTTTTAGCTGGGGGCTCGTAGCAACTGCTTATGTTTCTTATGTGACAGCATCCAATATTTGTCGAGGCTCCTCTGTAGCTTGCCAGTTGGGAGGATCTTTAGTTGCTGCCTCCCCCTTTTTCATTTTCCTCAGTGTCAGTTCTTTTTCTGTTGGCTGTGAATCTTGAGATGCTGATTTGATACAGTCAAGAGCACCATGGTAGATAAGTCATCGATGTCAATCTTTAAATTGTTATCATTTAAACTAATTACTGTTTATGGATCTTCATAAGGGGATTGCAGCGGCCTGTATACTGTGGCATTATGTAATAGCACATGTGAACACGTGTCTAAATCCACAAAGACAAATGTGCAGCATGCAGTTTGTTTCCGAGGCTGTACTGGATGAAACTGGCATATGTGGGATTGCAACTTGGTAGCGAAGTCTGATGCTGCTATGGTTTCATCTCCTTTGTCATGGATGAACTCTCCAGGCAGATGTAACGATTGGCTATACACTGTACCAGTGGCTTGGAGGTTAGGCGTGAAGGCTGTTCACAGTCTTAGTAAAACAATTGGTGGAGTTTCTGTCCACTTGCATGTTGCATGATGTTGAAGTGCTGATTTCGTTTGTCAGTGCAGGTGTTCCAAAGAATGCTTGAATTTTTTCACTGCAGCATAGGCTGCATACAGCTCGGGATCATACATCAGCCGCTTCTGTTTTGAGAGTGGCAGCTTTCAGCTAAAGAATGCAAGCAGTGGCTTGGAGGTTAGGCGTGAAGGCTGTTCACAGTCTTAGTAAAACAATTGGTGGAGTTTCTGTCCACTTGCATGTTGCATGATGTTGAAGTGCTGATTTCGTTTGTCAGTGCAGGTGTTCCAAAGAATGCTTGAATTTTTTCACTGCAGCATAGGCTGCATACAGCTCGGGATCATACATCAGCCGCTTCTGTTTTGAGAGTGGCAGCTTTCAGCTAAAGAATGCAAGCAGTTGACAACACTGGTTTATCCTCTGCTGCAACACTGCTAATACCACATTAGCATAAGTGATGACCATTAATGCTAATGGCGCATTTGCTACAGGTGTGCTAATAGAGCTGCATTCATTGTTGTTGTTTTGATAACATTGAAAGTGGAGTCTGCCTCATGTGTCCATTGCAATCTATGATTTGGCCTTTGTGCACCCTTCAAGAGTTCATTCAACGGTGCATGATGTGACACAAACTGCTGGTAGAAATTTATACATCAAGATAATGCCACAACTGCCGAATTGTAACTGGCTGTGGGTACGCTCATATGGCTTTCAACTTGCCTAGCAGTGGTTGGATGCCACATGCATCCATTGTGTAGCCAAGAAACTCTACTTCCTAGATACCAAAAATACATTTTGATGGGTTCAATATTGGACCTTGTGCATGGAAACGTTCAAGCAACTTTGCCAAATGCTGTTTAAGTTCCTCTTCAGATGCAGTTATAATGAGCACATTGTCCACATTCATCATCATCATCATCATCATCATCATTTAAGACTGATTATGCCTTTCAGCATTCAGTCTGGAGCATAGCCCCCTTATAACATTCCTCCATGATCCCCTACTCAGCGCTAACATTGGTGCCTCTTCTGATGTTAAACCTATTACTTCGAAATCATTCTTAACTGAATCCAGGTATCTTCTCCTTGGTCTGCCCCGACTCCTCCTACCCTCTACTGGTGAGCCCATGAGTCTCTTGGGTAACATTGCTTCTCCCATGCGTGTGACATGACCCCACCATCTAAGCCTGTTCGCCCTGACTGCTACATCTATAGAGTTCATTCCCAGTTTTTCTTTGATTTCCTCATTGTGGACACCCTCTTGCCATTGTTCCCATCTACTAGTACCTGCAATCATCCTAGCTACTTTCATATCCGTAACCTCAACCTTGTTGATAAGGTAACCTGAATCCACCCAGCTTTCGCTCCCTTACAGCAAAGTTGGTCGAAAGATTGAACGGTGCACAGATAACTTAGTCTTGGTACTGACTTCCTTCTTGCAGAAGAGAGTAGATCGTAGCTGAGCGCTCACTGCATTAGCTTTGCTACAACTCGCTTCCAGTTCTTTCTCTATGTTGCCATCCTGTGAGAATATGCATCCTAAGTACTTGAAAACGTCCACCTGTTCTAACTTTGTTCCTCCTATTTGGCACTCAATCCGTTTATATTTCTTTCCCACTGACATTACTTTCGTTTTGGAGATGCTAATCTTCATACCATAGTCCTTACATTTCTGATCTAGCTCTGAAATATTACTTTGCAAACTTTCAATTGAATCTGCCATCACAACTAAGTCATCCGCATATGCAAGACTGCTTATTTTGTGTTCACATATCTTAAACTCACCCAGCCAGTCTATTGTTTTCAACATATGATCCATAAGTAATATGAACAACAGTGGAGACAGGTTGCAGCCTTGTCTTACCCCTGAAACTACTCTGAACCATGAACTCAATTTGCCGTCAACTCTAACTGTTGCCTGACTATCCATGTAAAGACCTTTAATTGCTTGCAAAAGTTTGCCTCCTATTCCATAATCTTGTAGAACAGACAATAACTTCCTCCTAGGAGCCCGGTCATATGCCTTTTCTAGATCTATAAAGCATAGATACAATTCCCTGTTCCACTCATAACACTTCTCCGTTATTTGCCGCAAGCTATAGATCTGGTCCTGACAACCTCTAAGAGGCCTAAACCCACATTGATTTTCATCCAATTGGTCCTCAACTAATACTCACACTTTCCTTTCAACAATACCTGAGAATATTTTACCCACAATGCTGATTAAAGAGATCCCTCTGTAGTTGTTACAATCTTTTCTGTTTCCATGTTTAAAGATTGGTGTGATTACTGCTTTTGTCCAGTCTGATGGAACCTGTTCCGACTCCCAGGCTATTTCAATTATCCTGTGTAGCCATTTAAGACCTGACATTCCACTGTATTTGATGAGTTCCGACTTAATTTCATCCACCCCAGCTGCTTTATTGCACTGCAATCTATTGACCATTTTCTCCACTTCCTCAAATGTGATCCTATTTCCATCATCATTCCTATCCCATTCTACCTCGAAATCTGAAACATTACTGATTGTATTTTCACCTACATTGAGCAACTCTTCAAAATATTCCCTCCATCTGCCCAAGGCATCCACAGGATTCACCAGCAGTTTTCCTGACCTGTCCAAAATACTTGTCATTTCCTTCTTAACTCTCTTTCGAAGACTGCTAATTACACTCCAGAATGGTTTTCCAGCAGCTTGACCCATAGTCTCCAACCTGTTTCCAAAGTCTTCCCAAGATTTCTTCTTGGATGCTACAATTATCTGTTTGGCTTTGTTTCTTTCTTCAACATAAACTTGTCCACATTTACATAACAAAATTTTTGGTCATGCATTATCTCATCCATGAATTGCTAAAAAGCCTGTGGTGCAATACAGAGTCTGAATGGCATTCATGTGAACTCGAATAAACCAAACGGCATGGGACAGCTGTCTTGGGAATGTCTTCAGGACCAATCAGAATCTGGTAGTATGCTCTGACCAACTCCCTTGTTGAAAAAATTGTTTTTCCTTGCATCCTGGCAGATAAATCTTCTATTGCAGCATGGGATATCTGTCTGGAATGCTTCTTGCATCTAATCGCTGGTAAACACTGCAGGAGCGCTAATTGGTCTTCTCTGTGGATACCACATGAAGAGGGGCTGCCCAGCTGCTACTTGAAGAGTAACAAATACCGGAAGCTGACATGCTATGAAACACTTGTTTGATAATTTGTAATTTATGCAGTGCTAAACATTGAGGGCATACATACATTGGTAACCCTGGGGTAGTGAGAATATGATGAACCTTTGAGTGCTTGACAGGTGCTAACGGTAATGACTGCCTCGTAATCTGGGGAAATATTTTAGTAGTCGTGTATATTTTGTGTCCCCAGTAATCATTCTGACTGTCGTAGTAGCAGTATAGTTCACCTTACCTTGTGTAGTCATGTTTGTTTTTGCGTCACTTAATCACTGCCAACATAGGTCCGGTAACAGATTGCAAAACATCAGTAAGTCTGCTTCTCATATGCTGTGATATAATAGCCACTTAAAGGTCTGACGCAGCCCGAGGTTGAGGAGGTATAGTAATAAAGTGAAGTGTCCATATGGCATAATCTTTGTATCATAGCAGCATTGTCCAGACTGTGATGTGATAAATTGGTCACAAGATAAACTGATATTTCTGCTTCAGTGTCCATCAGGTACTGCACTTCTGTGTTGTAGTCCATAATAAGCAAACGTTGTGTGTTGTAGTGAACATGTAGCTGCTACTGTAATGGCATCACAATTCACTTTACATGATAGTATACGCTTCAATGCATCTTCACCAAATTTTCTGTGGTACCAACGTATATTGTGTGTCACTGGTAAACCATTTTGACTGCTGATCATCAATGTGTGCACTGACTTTTATGTGCTTTTCGTAGCACAGTCATTTGTATTGTAAGCTCAGCCAGTTGAAACTGCAGTGACGATGTCACAACTCTTGACGTCTCATACATTTCCACTATCTGATTAGCTGTTTGGCTAATGCATTAGAGTCTCCGGGACATTCTGTTAAAATCTTCTGTGCATCCGACTGTAGCTAGGCTAACCATATGTTGCATAATACATCATCACCGACAGTATTACTTGCAAGAGTACACAGGTAATGAAGCAGCTGCGATGGAGTTCTGTCGCCTGATCTCTGTGTTTGTACAATCTTTTCCAGATGTTTAGCTTCAGACTGGGACAGTCGCATAATCAATGCATTCTTTATGCAGCATATCGTTCTGTTTCCAGAGGTGTAGTGAGAATGTCTTGAACTTTTGTGGCAAGATCTTCCACTAACGCAACTACCATGTTAACTATATTTTGTTTCGTCTGCCATAACTGGTGCTAAGATGAATCGGCTCTCTAATTGCACAAACCAGAGCAAGGAATTACATTTCAAAAGGGCAGTAGTTTGATCATAGCGCTTCTCCATTACTTGATGCTGACTTTTTAGACACTGGCAAGGAAAACATCTTTGTGCTGAATGTAAAACTGATGCAGTTGGTGCGGGAGTAACAGTTGTTATTTTGATATGGCGCAGGACGTCGAACACATCATGTAAGTGCTGTTATGCTTGATCGTGTCGAGTAGCACCGTTTGTATGTGGTTAACTTCTGTAAAGATTTATTTCCACATATAAATTGATTTCACAGTAGTATGCAGGTTGTGTCAAATTCAGTATTGAGACGAAACAAGAAATAACTGTATAATCAAAAACAATAAACACAATGCAGCACAGAACCATGGAACTCTTGTACAGTCTGTGCCACTGTACTGCGTGACGTATATAGTGGGAGTCATTACACAATTTCCCCCCTCCGCCCCAACCCCCCACCCAAACCCCCCCCCCCCCCCCAACCACTCCAGTAACAGCAATACTTCTCATTAAGTTTGACATGCTGTCCAGATGGCATCACCTTTCTTGAAACCGATGGTCTTCTTCTTGGGATCAGTGTGTTCTTCTAGTTGGAGGTTGTAACGTGTGATGATGTTTCCTGCATGGCAGCATCCAATGTTTGTCGAGGCTGGTATAGCTCTCCATCATGGACGATTTTTCTAGATACATTCATGTTTACTTTATAAAAACCAAACATCAAGTGAATGATGTATTTGTTGTTTATTGTGAAATGGCCAAAAAACAGATTTGAAAGAAAATTAAAATTATTAGCTCAGACAATGGATCAGAATATGTAAACAGACAGTTAAAGAAACAAATGAATGCAATCACCAATAAAAGGTAAATGGGATGTAAAATTGCAGAAATATATTTTTGTTGGCTACTGTAAGGATTCAAATGGATACGGAGTTTGAAATCCTGTGAATGAGAAAATAATAAATATTAGAGATGTAATATTTTTAGAGGATTCTAAACATAAAATAAAGGAAAAATAGTCAAAATAATACAGTAATTCAACCAAATATAAGGGTGTCGACCTTAAATCCGTTGCTTGAATTTCTTCTGTCTGGAAGCCAGGTTCTCTTGTAAATCTGGCAAACCTATAGGTTGATGTGCTTTTTGAAATAACATATTGATTAGTACATAATTTTCATACTTTAATAATCCTAGATACCTTGCTGCCATCCATTACAATATTCACTCAGAGAAATACATTCCATTTGTATGCAACTCCAGAAAACTTTACATTTCTCCTTCCTTCCTTCCCACCAGACAACATACAACCAACTGGCACCCAGTTAACATTGTTCTAAAGTACATCAGTAAAGATATAGTCGTACTAAGACAGAAACATAGAACATTGAATCAAAAATAATTTACAGAAAATGAAATTCACTCAGCAATACAATAGAACAATTGTTGTTGTTGTTGTGGTCTTCAGTCCTGAGACTGGTTTGATGCAGCTCTCCATGCTACTCTATCCTGTGCAAGCTTTTTCATCTCCCAGTACCTACTGCAACCTACATCCTTCTGAATCTGCTTGGTGTATTCATCTCTTGGTCTCCCTCTACGATTTTTACCCTCCACGCTGCCCTCCAATACTAAATTGGTGATCCCTTGATGCCTCAGAACATGTCCTACCAACCGATCCCTTCTTCTGGTCAAGTTGTGCCACAAACTTCTCTTCTCCCCAATCCTATTCAATACTTCCTCATTAGTTATGTGATCTACCCATCTAATCTTCAGCATTCTTCTATAGCACCACATTTCGAAAGCTTCTATTCTCTTCTTGTCCAAACTATTTATCGTCCATGTTTCACTTCCATACATGGCTACACTCCATACGAATACTTTCAGAAATGACTTCCTGACACTTAAATCAATACTGGATGTTAACAAATTTCTCTTCTTCAGAAACGCTTTCCTTGCCATTGCCAGCCTACATTTTATATCCTCTCTACTTCGACCATCATCAGTTATTTTGCTCCCCAAATAGCAAAACTCCTTAACTACTTTAAGTGCCTCATTTCACATAAACAAAAATTCATCTTTTTGTAGCACAATATATTTTTTTATTTTTATTTATTTATTTATTTTTAATACCACAGGGGCTAACATCAGTGAAATAACTTATATTTATAAGCACTATTGTGAGTGTCCACAGAACATGGCATGTAACTAACACTTAAAGCACAAAAAAGAAAATGCCCTCCTCAGATCATGGGGTTGTCTGAAATTTACATACCATTTCCAGTAGAAAATTCACTTAAAGCTAGATAGAATTGGAAAATGTCCACTTAGGTAATACACAAAATTATATACTGTACACTGATGATATTATGTATCAAATTTTGGGAAGCAAGTGCCCACAGATCTCAATAACTCTCCTGATACCTTTTACATACTTCGGTGAATATAGGATTTGTTTGTTTCAGAATACTGTGTCATAGACATCTATGTAAAATTGCATGGTGACTTCTGGACTGTTTACAAGCAGTTCAAAGACAAAGAATAGTATACATATATTACTAGTTGTCAGACAGTACCTTAGAGGTATTTATAAAAATGATAAAATATTATGCAGTATTTATGAGGTATGGGTATAGTATTCAATAGCAAAGTAGTCTTGTACCTGTTAGTATCATTCAAGAATCACCCCCATACTCATAGTTAGTTACATAAATAACAAAACATCAAAGAAAAAATACAATAGCACTAAGGTATTTACAAGTCATTGTGTGGGATATGGTGTATTGAAACACTTAAAAATTAGAATTTCTGTACAGATAAATGTTGATCATTACATATTTCAACGAGTCACCCAATGGTTGTAACACTTGGTGCACATCAAGCACAAGACAAGTTCAGTATAAAGTCTCACATTTAGGGTAAAATGTTTCAAAATTTAGTACATATCTTATCATGTTTTCAGAAAAGTAACAAAATAAACAGCTATTTGTCTCAAGTGTATAGTCTGATACAATAAGTAGTTCAATTCATATAGCCTTTTGAGTACTAAATACTTCAACCATCAAGTGTTCAGATGCGTCATCCTGACTTACCTTATATGATTCAGTGTAAGTATAAAAATTTCATAAGTTTCAGAAATAAACAGAATGGCATGTAGGTGTAGTTGTTAATTCACTAAAAACATTCTCCAATTTACTTCCTATTTGCAAGTGTCATGTTCTTCATGTTAAAGACCAACAAGATACTTAGTCACTTTTCAGTGTACAGATTACTGACATGTTGCCTAATTACAAAAGATGTCACACTTCACATAGAATCAACCTTTCTGCCTAAATATAACTGAGTATTTATTTGCATCTGTTACTTCAAATCAAAAACGATTTGCATTACAAACCTTGCTGACTATGTGTGTCTTTCATAAACTTTCTCCACAGTAAGAAAAGACAGGTTCCCTAACCAGTCCCTGCCTCACATCATTCTCCTCATTGCATCAACATAATAACTTCACCTCATATCCTCATATCACCTCATTACTCCACTGAATATGCCATAAGAAAAATCACCTTCTTCATATTACACTATTGATCAACCTCACAAAATATCATCACGTAGTGCAGACCTCACAACTGGTATAGCTTTTCCTCTAACAATAGAAACAGATATACACTATTTACATGTTTTATTACTTTACTGTATGTAATCATTGCATTGCTTGCGCAACTCATTACTGTATACAATCATATTACTTCAACTTATGGGTCAGAAAGGTAACACTCCTTACAATCATTTCATTACTTTCAGATACGCTTCACAAGGCAACTGTACTTTCACTTGCTACATCAGGCAATTACTTTGAAAACTAATACATGACACAAAATATGTCAGGTGTACTCTTCTACTAATAGCTATATATATCATATACTTCCTCAAAAATTTACCATGTTTTCATGTTTTTACCATGTTTTCATGTTTACTGGTTACTTAGGGTTTTCAAAAATTTGATATACTTGTACATTTTGTAAAATTCTATTACCTTACCTTTTCCATATAACCTAAAAACTTTTTTTTTTTCACTGCAAACAGAAAAACATCCTCCTGCATAACTTTTGTACTCAGAAAATAATCAGATAGGTGTTAACTCTCTGAATTTTACATAATCAGGTTGTATAGGTTTTATGTTTCTGTTTACTGCCAAAAATGACTGTTCATCAATGTTTCCACCAACCGAGAGGGTTTCAGTTTAACGTATCACCTCTATTATCATTATCTCTCACATGTGGGGGGGACTGGTTATTATTTGTAAACTGTCCATCTCTATTTTCAAAATTCCTATCACCATTTCTGTTCCCAGAATTTCTGTCCTCATAAAACTGTTGGCCCCCACAGTTTGATCCTACATCCTGATAATTTCTAAAATTATTTGGATTCCTATCATTCCTCCCCAGGGTGTAGTTGTTGTGTTCTTGGTTAAAATTGTTATTATTATTTGTATTTCTATTATGATTGTGGTTACTCCAGTTTGGTCTCCTGAAATCAGTACTATGTTGGCCAAGCTAGTTACATGCCCTGTCCAACTTTTCTACATGTTTTAGGAACTGGTCTACAGAATCATCTGGCCCATAAACTAACTCCATTTGAATTCTTTCTGGTTACCTTCTCTTAAGTGCATCTATTTGAGTAATTCATCAAAAGGTTGGTCTATGTGTGCAAGTTTCATGATCTGGTCTTTGCAAAACTCTTTCATACCCACTCTCTGTTCCATGTACATCGGACCATTTAAAAATTCTCTCTTTATCCTTGCCTGTTCAGTATCAGACCAAAACTTTTTCAAGAAACACTTTTCAAATTCATCTATAGATAAATTGCTACAGTGAAGTTGGTTGGCCCATGACAAGGCTTCCCCTTATAGTGATCTTTTAATGAACTTAATTTTTAATTCATCACTCATACCAGGGAGAAAACTATCACCACAATGTCGTATAAAATCAACTGGATGAAAATGTTTGTCACCAGGGGAACACTTTAGTGGCATAGTAGGATAGCTTGGGTGTCCTACATTACAGAATGTTTTTAGATAAGCCCCATCTTGTAACTGTTGTACTTGTTTTTTGATAATAGTGACATAACTATGTAAGTCTGACACATTTGAGTCTGTTATCTTGGCTATCTTCTGAATTTTTTCATCTACATCTGAGGCACCACTGTCTATTTTTTTCATTTAACTTATTCATAAAGGTTACAGTTTGTTTACTACTGTCTCCAACAGCATCTTTACATCTAACTTCAACAGCACCTATCTCTGATCTGAGACCCTTGTCTACTTCCCCTGTTTTTGTCTCTAATTATTGTATTTTGGATTCAGAAGCCTCTACCCTCACCTCTACTTTTTCACACATTCACCTATAGCTTTCACTTGAAAATACGCACCAACAAAGTCTTTTTGAATATTTGAAATTTGCGCATTAAGCTCTGCTCTAATGAGATTACATTTTGAGACTATTGACTTTTCAAGCTTTTCTCCAAATTTTTTTCTCCATTGACATTAGTTTTTTTTTCTTCAATTTTTTCACTATTTTTTTTCCATTGATGACATTAATGCGATAAACATGTCTTGTAAATTTAAGAGTGTTTTTTTTTTTTACTCAACGTTTTTTCACTTACATGCAACTGTACTTGTTTACCAGGGTCAGAACTGGAGAACTCGAATCTAAGACGCTACTGTCTAAAAATCTTGAGCCTGCACTGACTTCATTTAACTGTTTTGGCTGACTATTGTCTAATACATCCTGAAACATGTCTTTATTGGCTATGTCCTGTTTAACGTCACTAGTTGAAGCTAGTAGGTATGGCATATTTATTTCATTGTTCTGATCATGATCCATTTTTTGTAAATTTGTTCATCAATTGTCAATGCAAAAAACAAAACAAAAATCGGTCAAAATGTCCACACAACACTGCACTGAGAAAATACAAAAATAAATGTTTTAGTTGATACTTAGCTTATTATTGTCCTGGATTGAGTAGGTGGTGTCAACTTTGGTAATAATGCTTCACCCTTTTACAACCATGTATGTCCATAGTGTTGTGTCATTCCAAAACGTCACCATATGTAGTATGTCAAACTGTATTTGGTTTAAAATCATTCCACTTTGCAACACAATTATATTGTTTTTGGTCACCTGAAACCTGTCGAAAATCCAAATGTACAAGTATCCGGGTCACAATGGCACAACTTTAACAACCTCGTTTGCTGTGCACATTGGATGACCATTAACTGTAATAACTGTTCATGGAGTAATTAAATATTGTTGGCCAGGTCTATTGGTAGTTTTAAAGAAAAAAAAAATACTCATCTTCTCTTATATATATATATATATATATATATATATATATATATATATATATATATATATATATATATATATATATATATATATATATATATATATATAAAACGAAGATGATGTGACTTACCATACGAAAGCGCTGGCAGGTCGATAGAAACACAGACAGACACATACATACACACAAAATTCAAGCTTTCGCAACAAACTGTTGCCTCATCAGGAAAGAGGGAAGGAGAGGGAAAGATGAAAGGAAGTGGGTTTTAAGGGAGAGGGTAAGGAGTCATTCCAATCCCAGGAGCGGAAAGACTTACCTTAGGGGGAAAAAAGGACAGGTATACACTCACACATATCCATCCGCACATACACAGACACAAGCAGACATTTGTAAAGGCAAAGAGTGTATATATATATATATATATATATATATATATATATATATGTTTGGTAAGTCACATCATCTTTGTTTTTAGTCCTAGATTCCTTGCTGTCTTCCATTACAATATTCACTCAGAGAAATACATTCTATTTGTACGCAGCTCCAGAAAACTTTACATTTCACCTTCCTTCCATCCCACCAGTCAACATACAACCAATTGGCACCCAGTTAACATCATTCCAAAGTACATCAGTAAAGATATAGTGGTACTAAGACTGACACATAGAACATTAAATCGAAAATAATTTACAGAAAATGAAGTTCACTCAGCAGTACAATAGAACAGTTATGATAACATATATTCACATAAACAAAAATTCATCTCTTTGTAGTACAGCAATTTTATAATAATTTTTTAAATCACAGGGGTTACTTCACAACATGTACTACTATACAGTTGGAGTTTAAAATATTACAAATAAGATCAAAAAAAGGATAAGATCATAAATTTGAGAATATACATGGTCCAGATAGCTTATTGCACGTTACAAAATGCAGGGAAGCAGCAGCATTTATGTACATTTTCAATACCCTAGTGTTATCAGAATACATTAAAGCTGGATTAATCTGTCTTAAAGTGACAGTTGTTTGTCAGACCCATTGCCAACATTACGGACACACAACTGTAAATTGCATAGGCCAGGTGAAGTTGTCAAGGCAGCACATGAACCTGGAACACCAAGTTCAACACCAATGTTTTCCATAAACTGCATTGACAATCATGCAGTCTTGAATCAAAGTTGTTAGCATTCACTGAAGAAATGGAAATGGAGAAAATGAAAGTGAAGAGAATCCTCTACCTCCAAGTGAAAAGAAGCATATCACACTTGGGAACCATTAGTTTTTGATGCTGTGACTAAAAAGTTAGCAAAGATGAAAAACTCATTTGCAAAAACATAATCATTTTTAAAAAGAGTTGTATTCCTGTTTTAAGGGGTTATAGCTTCCACAGAAAGGGTGGCTTCATTTTGGGGAGATGGCTATAGGTGGTATTTCTGTTTTTTAAACCCCCCCTCCCAGCCTCAACCAACATAAACTCACAATATATTATTGCTTTAATTCATAGAGTATCTGATCAAAAGTATCCATGTAACTATTATTAATGACATTAATATGGGGTGAACCGACCTTTCACCTTATAATGGCTTGAACTCTACTGGGTACACTTTCAGTGATGTGTCTGAATGTCTGTGGAGGAATGGCAGCACATTCTTCCTCAAGAGCCAGAACCAGAGAAGGTTAGACACTGAGATCTGGAGCAAAGTCAATGTTCTAACTCATCCCAGAGGCATTCCATTGGGTTCAGGTCAGGACTGTGGGCAAGCCAGTCCATTTTGGGAATGTTATTGTTCACAAACCATTGCTACATGTTATGACAGGGTGTACTGTCATGCTAATACAAACGGTGAGCTGTTCCTCTCCTGTATGCAGTAAACAATGCTGTAAAATACGTTTGTATCCATTTAGCATTTTCTTAAGTGGAACTAGGAAGACCACACCATGAAGAAAAATAGACTTTTCAGGCCTGAAGGGTGGAAAAGAGTGCAGAAGCATGTAAAATGGAGAAGACTGGAGCTATGAAGGTAGAGGAAGATGTGGTAGTCCCATGAATGTGAAATCCTTATGTATAGAGGGCAGAGATGGGTGCGGGAAGCCATGGGAGGGACAATGATGCATAGGCAACTGTGGGAGCAGCAGAAAAATCAATACAGAATGGATATGGAGAAATTGCATATGCTTATTAGGCACAGAAAAAATATTCAGAGCTAGTGAGAGTGGATTAGGCCTGGAAAAGACATTTGTAGGACAAGTACATGGATAAGGCAAAAGAAAATGGGTCAGAGATAGCATGCATGGATTAGGCACAGTAAAGAGAATCCAAGAGTGAGTGCATGGAGTAGCCACTGGCTGGGCAAAGTAGGAGGAAGTGGATGGAATTATGGAGGTGTAGTGGAGTGAGTTGCTGTGATATCCATTCATCAGGAAGTGCTGGTGTGCAGGTTGTGGTGCTGTCTGGTGGTGACTGACTCTGAAGGAGCACTGGGACTGTGACTGGAGTGTCCAGTGTGATTATTGTATATCAGCTGTAGGCCGCATACATCCACTGCCAGTGAGGCGTGCTGGTGATGTTCACTCATTAGGAAGTGCTGGGGTGCAGGTTCTGGTGCTGTCTGGTGGTAGTTGACCTGGAGGAGCACTGGGGACTGTGGCTCAAGTCGCCTGGTGTCATTGTTTTATATCAGCCGTAGACTGCATACTTCCATTGCCAGTGCAATGTCTCTTCCTTGCAGGGTTGCCTACCCATCGTCCATAAGCCTGTCTCCTCTGCAGATTGTACATTCGTACAGTGTCATGACACAGTGCTGTAAACAAATGGTATGTTTATATGCTGTTTGTTTAAGGCTTGACAAGGGGGCATCAGCTATGCTTCCATATGCTGCTATCAAAGAACAAGCACAGTCCGCACATCACGTGGTCACAACTGTACTTCCACCTGCAGACAACATAAGGCCAAGCACAGCATCCAGCATGCAATTTCAGTTTAGCCACTCTTGCAGTTCTGTGCCAGGAGTTGGCTACCCTTTTTGCTCATCAAACAGAACTCATCAAGACAAGCCAGGATGCTCCATCCTGCTTTGCACTACTGTTGCGCCACTATGCTACTTACTCCACATGGCATGGTCCCTCACAAAAGCAGCCCTACAGCCATACAGGATGATGCTTCCCATGAATCTGACATCACACCAGTGAACTTTGTTATTCTCAGATGATCACAGATGATCTTTTTGTTGTTGTTTTCAGGACAAATTTCATTGTGAACTTGTGCAGTTAATAGAGTGTTCTGTGTTGCAGCTTAAGAATTGTCTTTTAACACAGCAAGAAACAACCTGTAAAGTGTAGGACACTGAAGTGGTGACAAGTGTATTTCTCTCATGTGCTCGTTCTTGCAGCTATTTTCTCTCTCCTTGTTCATTGTTTAGTAAAGTGGTGACAAGAAAAAGGTCTTCATGTTCAAATTATTAATGTGGTTTTTTGGTACTCTTCTATCATCCATCATAGAGGACATTGCCAAGGAGAATGTTCTCACATGTGGTTTATGGTTCTTGCTATATGTTAGTTTGTTTGCTGGAGTGTTCCACCACTTTTTTACTGGCTGAGAGGTTTTCAGGCAAGTAAATTTGTACTTGTGTGTTCATTGGTTTTAACAGGGCAGCATCTGATATAAAAGAATAGAAAAAGTACATAAACATTGCAAAACAACTTCAAAAAACTCAGTGCCATTTGCATGAAAGTACAAAATTGAACACTAATAACAAAACAAAATGATACCAACAGAACAAGCATGCTATGTCCTTGTAGGACAGTGACAGGGAATGCCATTTGTTGGCTGGGCATTTGGTGAAACTTCCAAGAAGGTACAACCCAGGGCATGGAAGAAAATGCAAAGAGATCACTGGTGTCAGCTGGGATGTTGAGACTGGCAGCAGGGACAGCAGCAACAGCAGTAATGGCTGTGTGGGCAATCATGGTCACACCAGAGAGGATGGCTGGCTGACTCTGAGAACGGCAGTGGTGAGAGGACAGGCTGTGGTGGGGCTGACAATGAGCACACTGACAAGACAGCTGGTGTCAACATCGAGAGGGCTGGTGACAGCAGGTGCAAAGACTGACAAATGGACCAATATCACAGATAGACTTGGCCATGACTGGATGTCCAGCTGGGAGTGGGCCTGTGACATGTAGACTGACTACAGGACTTACAGACTTGACAATGACTGGAGTTCCAGCATTGATAGGGCTGGCAACATGTGGACTGACAACAGGACAGGTGTCATTGTATACAGACCTGGCAATGACTGAGGGCCAGCCATGACAGGTCTGGTGAAATGAAGGTGACCACAGGAATGAGGTTGTCCCAACAGACTTGACACTGACAGGAGTGCTGGCTACAGTGCCCCCGTTCCTCTTGGTCTGTGTCACCAGGTCCCGCAATGCTGAGGACACCACTTCGCTGTCTGCGAAATGGCTTGGTGTGGAACGGCTGTCTCAGCAACCCGTGCAGAGCCCTGCTGTGTGTCAGCCTCGCACGGCCGCAGAGTTGTGATGACATCAGGATGCAGCAGCAGTTGACTCAGCGGTCTCTGTCCCTGCCACCTCAGTGCAGCCCGCTGGGAGCTGCAAGGTGGCCCACAGCGTGCTTCCTCACTGACGTGGTTAAGATCACGGTGACAACAAGTGCCCACAATCCAGCATCCGAATCTGCAGCCCTTGCCTCGGGATGCCTCCAGCATGTGTTGGGAGCCAACAAGACTGCCCACAGTAGTGAGCCATGGCGTGACCCACTGCTGGTTGGCTGCGGACCCCGCATTGGCCTCAGAGGGTCGAACCGGTGACCTGCCGTGGACTGGAATGCTGGTGCCCCATCTGCTGCTGCGTGTAGCCGGTGGTGTGATGCACCCTGCCATCCAGGAGAGCTGTCATACTTGAATGCCTTGTTAGTGAACCAGCGTCTATTTACACGTGGCTGTGCGCCTCTGTTTCACTAACGCACCACTCTGAGTCATGTACTGATAACACCTGGGTTGGACCAGTGGGACCCTTCTGCCTGTAACTTGCATCATGCATACTGCTGCGGTTACTCTTTTCAGCAGGTCTACGGCCCTGTGGCCTCCATGCTACTTCGCAATTGCTGGTAGTGTAACTTACTGTCAACAGGCCCGCACCTGGCTGTAACTTGTGCAGTCAGAAATATTGCACCGAAGCTAACCTTTTGCCATCTTAAATGGAGGTGCCATTACAACGTATATAGCTAAGCTGTTACTATGTAAGGACTTACTAATATAAGAATTAATCACCCATTTTGATGCACCTGATTTGTTACATAGCAACAACGAGAGGAGAGTGTGCATTAGTGAATTTAAAATTTTCATTGAAATTCTATAACTTTCAGTCAAAAACTGAAACATGTTAAAGAATGTGCCACACAGTGACTCTCTGGAGCACATCAGTTCCATTTTCCCACAAGACATCACAAAACTCTTTCATGCATGTCTCACCATGAGCTATACCACATGGAACGGCAACTTCTATGAACAGCTGGAAGGTGTCGCTATGGGTAGTCCTCTTAGTCCAGTGGTGAGTAACTTATTCATGGAACATTTTGAAGTACAGGCACTAAACCTGGCACCTTGTAAACCCAAGGTGTGGTACAAATATGTCAATAATACCTTCGTCGTGTGGAGCCAGGGTGGGAAACAGCTTGGTGACTACCTAAGACACTTGAACAGCCCTCATGCCAACATAAAATTTACCATGGAAGTAGAGAAGGACAAAAAACTACCATTTCTATATGTGGCAGTCACAAGGGATGGTGAAAACCTGGGACACAGCATGTATTGAAAACTGATGCACATGAATCAATACCTGCACAAAGTATTAAATCACCACCCGAGCCAGTAAAGAGGCATGATTAATATGCTCATAAGATGACCAAGATGAATATGCAAAGCAAGATGAATATGTGAGCCGCAGAGCCTCAGATGTGAAATGCAATACCTGGAAAGTGTTTTGAGGAGCAATGGGTAGTCAACAAGTCATATTAGAAGTATACAACAGAGTCAAACACTCAGCGAAGTGACAAGTCAGAAAAAAAAAATGTCGGGTATGGCCTTTCTGCCATACATTCCCAGAGTGATGGACAGAATCAGCCGTATATTACACAAACACAACGTAATGACTATTTACAAACTGACAAAGAAGATCAAAGAGTGTCTCAGATTGACAAATGATAAAAGGGATCCACTTGGAATGTTGGGAATATACCACATACCATGCACACATGGAAAAGTTTATGTTGGAATGACTGGATGATCAATCAACACCAGGATCACAGAACATAAGCAACATTGCAGATTGGGGCAGGGGGAGAAATCGGCTGTGGCAGAGCACACGCTGTGTGAGACTGACCATGTAGTAAAATTCACCAACATGTAAGATCTGGCTGCAGAGAAGAGCTATCACACCCACTTGTTAAGAGACACTATGGAAATACACAAACATGAGAATAGCTTCAACAAGAAAGAAGAAGGCTTCAACATAAATGGATCCTGGCTTCCCGTGCTGCAGCGAATGACCATTACAGGTAGCAAGAAGAGAACTGCACCAGAAATGACTGCGGAGAAGCCCTTGGACATTTGCATGCCAGGTACATATAGTCTGTGGCCATGAGCTCAGTTCCAATCCAGCACCAGAAATGGAGGGTGAAACTTTGATAATACCAGCTACTCGTGCTGGTGAAATGTCAAAAAAATCATCAGATGAACATCGACACTAGAAATTGAGACAGAAGCCAACAGGCAGTCTGTCAACAAGTAGCCACAAAAGCCTTAACAACTTTGTAAGAACAGAAAAGATAATACATACGGGTCATAAAATTTAAAAGTAGGATTAGTGGGAGAGTATAAAAATACTTCACATGAAAAACTGTAAAAGCTGAGGTTTCCTGAAATCTGTAAAAATCAAGTCTGCATAAAGTTGTTTATAAAGGAGGACATCGTTATCAGGAGAAAGAAAACTGGCATTCTAAGGATCAGAGCATGGAATATCAGATCCCTTAATCGGGCAGGTAGGTTACAAAATTTAATAAGAAAAATGGATAGGTTAAAGTTGGATATAGTGGGAATTAGTGAAGTTCGGTGGAAGGAGGAACAAGACTTTTGGTCAGGTGAATACAGGGTTATAAATACAAAATCAAATAGGGGTAATGCAGGAGTAGGTTTAATAATGAATAAAACAATATGAATGCGGTAAGCAACTACAAACAGCACAGCGAACGCATTGTTGTGGCCAAGATAGATATGAAGCCCACGCCTATGACAGCCTATATGACAACTAGCTCTGCAGATGACGAAGAAATTGAAGAAAAGTATGATGAGATAAAAGAAATTATTCAGATAGAGAAGGGAGATGAAAATTTAATAGTCATGGGTGACTGGAATTCGATAGTAGGAAAAGGAAGAGAAGCAAACGTAGTGGGTGAATATGGATTTGGGGTAAGAATGAAAGAGGAAGCCGCCTGGTGGAATTTTGCACGGAGCACAACCTAATCATAGCTAACACTTGGTTCAAGAATCATAAAAGAAGGTTGTATACATGGAAGAACCCTGGAGATACTGCCAGGTATCAGAGAGATTATATAATGGTAAGACAGAGCTTTAGGAACCAGGTTTTAAATTGTAATACATATCCAGGGGCAGATGTGGACTCTGACCACAATCTATTGGTTATGAACTGTAGATTAAAACTGAAGAAATTGCAAAAAGGTGGGAATTTAAGGAGATGGGACCTGGATAAACTGACTAAACCAGAGATTGTACAGAGTTTCAGGGAGAGCATAAGGGAACAATTGACAAGCATGGGGGAAAGAAATACAGTAGAAGAAGAATGGGTAACTTTGAGGGATGAAGTAGTGAAGGCAGCAGAGGATCAAGCAGGCAAAAAGGAATACAAACGTCTCAAAAATGAGATCGACAGGAAATGCAAAATAGCTGAGCAGGGATGGCTAGTGGACAAATGTAAGGATGTAGACACTTATCTCATGAGGGGTAAGATAGATATTGCCTACAGGAAAATTAAAGAGACCTTTGGAGAAAAGAGAACAACTTGCATGAATATCAAGAGCTCAGATGGAAACCCAGTTCTAAGCAAAGAAGGGAAAGCAGAAAGGTGGAAGGAGTATATAGAGGGTCTATACAGGGGCGATGTTCTTGTGGACAATATTATGGAAATGGAACAGGTGGTAGATGAAGATGAAATGGGAGATATGATACTGTGTGAAGAGTTTGACAGAGCAATGAAAGACCTGAGTCAAAACAAGGCTCCCGGAGTAGACAACATTCCATTCGAACTACTGACAGCCTTGGGAGAGCCAGTCCTGACAAAACTCTACCATCTGGTGAGCAAGATGTATGAGACAGGCGAAATTCCCTCAGACTTCAAGAAGAATATAATAATTCCAACCCCAAAGAAAGCAGGTGTTGACAGATGTGAAAATTACCGAACTATCAGTTTAATAAGTCACGGCTGCAAAATACTAACGTGAATTCTTTACAGACGAATAGAAGAATTATTAGAAGCTGACCTCAGGGAAGATCAGTTTGGATTCCATAGAAATATGGGAACACGTGAGGCAATACTGACCCTACGACTTATTTTAGAAGCTAGATTAGGAAAAGGCAAACCTACATTTCTAGCATTTACAGACTTAGAGAAAGCTTTTGACAATGTTGAATGGAATAGTCTCTTTCAAATTCTGAAGATGGCAGAGGTAAAATACAGGGAGCAAAAGGCTATTTACAATTTGTACAGAAACCAGATGGCAGTTATAAGAGTCGAGGGGCATGAAAGGGAAGCAGTGGTTGGGAAGGGAGTGAGACAGGGTTGTAGCCTCTCCCCAATGTTGTTCAGTCTCTATATTGAGCAAGCAGTAAAGGAAACAAAAGAAAAATTCGGAGTAGGTATTAAAATCCATGGAGAAGAAATAAAAACTTTAAGGTTCGCCAATGATATTGTAATTCTGTCAGAGACAGCAAAGGACTTGGAAGAGCAGTTGAACAGAATGGACAGTGTCTTGAAAGGAGGATATAAGATGAACATCAACAAAAGCAAAACAAGGATAATGGAATGTAGTCGAATTAAGTCGGGTGATGCTGAGGGAATTAGATTAGGAAATGAGACACTTAAAGTAGTAAAGGAGTTTTGCTATTTGGGGAGCAAAATAACTGATGATAGTCGAAGTATAGAGGATATAAAATGTAGACTGGCAATGGCAAGGAAAGCGTTTCTGAAGAAGAGAAATTTGTTAACATCGAGTATAGATTTAAGTGTCAGGATGTCGTTTCTGAAAGTATTTGTATGCAGTGTAGCCATGTATGGAAGTGAAACATGGACGATAAATGGTTTGGACAAGAAGAGAATAGAAGCTTTCGAAATGTGGTGCTACAGAAGAATGCTGAAGATTAGATGGGTAGATCACATAACTAATGAGGGGGGTACCGAATAGGATTGGGGAGAAGAGGAGTTTGTGGCACAACTTGACTAGAAGAAGGGATCGGTTGGTAGGACATGTTCTGAGGCATCAAGGGATCACCAATTTAGTATTGGAGGGCAACGTGGAGGGTAAAAATCGTAGAGGGAGACCAAGAGATAAATGCACTAAGCAGATTCAGAAGGATGTAGGCTGCAGTATGTACTGGGAGATGAAGAAACATGCACAGGATAGAGTAGCATGGAGAGCTGCATCAAACCAGTCTTAGGACTGAAGACCACAACAACAACAATTATGTTGATTGCAGTTAAGAAAGTTTGATAATTTTGTGCCACATAGAGGGAATGAGGAATGAGGGAGATGGTTTGGAATCTGAAGGACATAGGGCAATGTAGTTTACAATTGCAGCAAGACCCTGATCACGAGAAATGTTGGTGTATAGGGATGTGGTGGCAACAGTGACCCATAGGGTACCAGGGGGTAAAGGGGTGGGTATCTTTGATGTGGTAGGCTAGATTACAGGCAATTGGCTGGAAGTGTTGGTCAATGATGGCTGAAATCCTTTCAATGGGGACGCAATAAGTGCTACAGGCACAGTAACCAGCTACAATAGTGCGTACAGGATTGTTGGATTTGTAAATTTTGGGGAGTATGTAGAAGGTGGGTGTGCAGGGTGTCATAAGGGTGAGGAGGAAAATGAAGTAAGCAAAGAGGTTCTGGGAAGGGTCTACAGCTTTCAGCAGGATTGGAAGCATTTTGGACTTCTGGGATGGGATCATTCTGGCAGAGTTTTAAGTTGGATGAGTCAGACAATTGACAGGGGCCTGCTGCAAGGTAGCCACTAAGACTCATCATGACAATGGTGGAACCTTTGTCTGCAGGGAGGATGATTAAGTCAGGATATGCTTTGAGACTGTGTATGGCTGTCCTCTCCTCTGCTGAAAGGATGGTGTTCTTTGGAAGTGGCTTGGGGAAGGATGGTGAGGCCAATTTGGAGGTAAGGAATTCCTGGAAGGTGACCAGTGGGTGGTTTGATGGAAGGAGGCAGGATTATGGTTGCGGTGGTATGAACTGGGAGAGGCAGCATTCAGTGTTGCAGTTAGGGTGGCTTTGGTTGGAAGGTTGGTGGCAAATAAGTGTTTCCACTGAATGGATGAGGAGAAGGAGAGTACGTATTTGACAAGTCTAGCATGGTTAAATTTGGTTGTAGGGTTATAGGTGAGGATAGGACTGAGTCTTCTGTGGGGCTGATGATTTTGGTGAAAAGATTAGCAACAGTGTTCTGGGATTGTTTAAGCTTTGAATTCGGAGTGCTGGTAGGGAGTTTTGGGGGATGTGGCAAGTTGGAAAGGTCTGCTGGGCAGGAACACTGTATGTATGATGGGGGTTGGATAGTGGTGTCCCATGCTGGCAGTAGGATGTAAGCAGGTTGGATAATGTATGGAGGTGGTGTCTTGAATGCTCTACCAAGTGCTGGAGAGCAAGGGATTAAATTTAATAGATGTGATGTATGTAATAGGGACTGCACAGTAGCAGCATTTTGTGGAGGAGGGAGCAGAGGGGGATGCCTTTGCCATGGAAATGTGTTTCTGCAGTAACAGATTTGTGAGGGACAGGGACTGGCGCAGTCTGAATAGGTGAAGGTCATTGTGAAAGGACATGTAGGATGCAGAGAAAGGAACTTTTATGGTTTGGCATTGTGTGTGTGTGTGTGGGGGGGGGGGGGGGGGGGGGGATCCATGGTTTAGGCACCATTTAACGAACAGGATGTGGGACTGGGTTTTAGACAGGGAAAGGGATACTTTTCTGAACTAATGCAGAAAAATGGGACAGGGGGACCGCTGTGGCAGGGATAGCATTGGTGAAACAGGAAATGACATAGGAAATGGGTAAATGAGTGCATTGAGTGGTTGTGAGGGGGTCTGGATACCAGGAAAAGACATTTAAAAATACCTGTAGGCATGCACAAATATGCACATGGTCTGACTTCTTAGCTCCAGTGTATCAATGATCTTGTTCAGGCACAACACATGGCTACATGACTGCATGAACTGTTGTGCCTGAAATTTTTCCTGTTGATAATTATAATTATTCCTATAGAGCATACTTCCTCTCTCATCCCCATGTATTTTGGCATTTTATTTTCCATGCCTACTTGTGCCATATTAACTCCCATACATCATCCATTCCTTCTTTTCCATGGTTTTGTGTGTAGTTTTACTTATTTTCACGTGTCTTTGCAAGTTTCTGAGTGCCTGTACATATTATTTCAGGTCAATTTTTGTTATTCAGCTCCCCTCATAACCAATGAACACCTTCATTTGCCCATTTCCTATGTCATTTCCCATTTTCCCAGTGTCATCCCTACCACAATGGACCTCGTTCCATCTTCCTCCATCAATTCGGAAAAATATTCCTTTCCATGTCTAAAATCCACTGCTACATCCTGGTCCTGAAATGATGCCTAAACCATGTAACCCTCCAATGGCCTAACCACAAAAATTCCTTTCTCTGGGCGCCATCTCTCCTTTCACAGTGAAATTCACCTTTTCAAATTCTGCCAGTCCATGTTACTCACAAACCTGGTACCACAAAACCACATTTCCATGACACACACATCCCAGAATCGCCTCAGCTACCTCCACAAGTTACTGCTGCTGTGCAATACCTATTACACGCAGCATGACATCTTATAGCTGCCTTGGGGCATAGCTATCCAACTCTTACCCTATCCACAGTGTTCCTCATAGCACCCAGACCATATCTATCAGACCTTCTTTTTGCCAAATACACCAAAACTCCCTACCAACACTCCAAAACCAGACCATAAACAATCCCAGAACACTGTGGTTAACCTTTCCAGCAAAATCCTCAGCCCCAGAGAAGTTTCAGTCCTATCCAAAGGCCTCACATTTAGCCCTACACCAAAATTTTAATCATGCAGGACTTGTCAAAGGCCTACTCTCCTTCCCCCCAGATCTCTCCAATGGAAACATTTCTTTGTCACCATTCTCCCTAGCCAAAGCCAACCTAATTCCAACACTGAACCTTGCCTCTCCCAGTTCTTGCCATCACTGAACCGTGATCCTCTTCCACCCCTAACCTAACCACCCCCTGGTCACCTTCCGGAATCCTTAGCTCCAACTTAGGTTTACCATCCTTCCCCATGTACCAGGTACCCTCCTCAGGACACCAACCTTTCAGCAGAAGAAAGAATAGCCATACTCAACCTCGAAACTAATTCAGACTACCATTCTACCTGGAGACAAAGGTTCCATCATTGTTCTACATCTACATAGCTACTCCGCAAGCCATCATAAGGTATGTGGTAGGTGGTACCCTGTACTACCACTTGTCATTCCCCCTCCTGTACCACTCGCAAATAGAGCGAGAGAAAAACAACTGTCTGTATGCCTCTGTATGGGCCCTAATTTCTAGTGTCTTATCTTCGTGGTCCTTATGTGCGATGTGGCAGGAGCACAATCGTTCAGCAGTCAGCTTCATATGCCGGTTCTCAAAATTTTCTTAATAGACTTTCCTGAAAAGAATGCTGCCTTCCCTCCAGGGATTCCCATTTTAGTTCCTGAAGCATCTTCGTTACACTTAGTTTTGTTCAAACCTACCAGTAACAAATCTAGCAGCTCTGCTCTGAATTGCTTCAATGTGTTCCTTCAATTTTACCTGCTACAGATCCCAAACACTCAAGCAGTACTCAAAAATAGGTCACACCAGTGTCCTATATGTGTAATCCTTTACAAGTAAGCCACTCTTTCTTAAAATTCTCCCAATAAACCAGAGTCGACCATTTGCCTTCCCTACCACAGTTTTCACATGCTTGTTCCACTTCATATTGCTTTGCAACATTACGCCCAGATATTTAAACGACTTGACTATGTCAGGCTGGACACTAGTAATATTGTATCTGAACATTAAAGGTTTGTTCTTCCTAATCATCCACATTAACTTACAGTTTTCCACATTCAGAGTTAGCTGTCATTCATTACACCAACTGGAAATTTTGTCTAAGTCAACTTGTATCTTCCTATGGTCACTCAACTTCGACACCTTACTGTACACCACTGCTTATCAGCAAACAACCGCAGACTGCTGCCAACCCTCTCCGTCAAATCATTTATGTATATAGAGAATAACACTCCTGATGATACCCTTGTCTCTGATGAACACTTGCCGTTGAGGACAACATACTGGTTTCTATTGTTTAAGAAGTCTTCAAGTCACTCACATATCTGTGAACTTATTTCATATGCTTGTACCTTTGTTAACAGCCTGCAATGGAGCACTGTGTCAAATGCTTTCTGGAAATCCAGAAATATGGAATCTGCCTGTTGCCCTTCATCCATAGCTCTCAGTATATCATGTGAGAAAAGTGCAAGCTGAGTTTCACATGAGCAATGCTTTCTAAAACCATGCTGATTCATGGACAGAAGCTGCTTAGCCTCAAGAAAGTTTATTATATTTGAACTGAGAATGTGTTCAAGGGTTCTGAAGCAAACAGAAGTTACGGATATTTGTCTGTAATTTTGTGGGCCTATTCTTTTACCTTTGTTATGCACTGGAGTCAACTGCATTTTTTTTCCAGTTGCTTGGGACTTTGTGCTGGTGAGCGATTCACGATAAATGCAAGCCAGGTAAGGGGCCAATGCCATAGAGTACTCTTTGTAAAATCGAACTGGGATTCCATCCAGACCTGGTGATTTATGTGTTTTCAAATCTTAAAAGTTGCTTCTCTATGCCAGGTATGTTTATAACTGTCGGGTATGTTTCTACGGTTCTCCTGCATGAACAATTTCTTGAATGTGAAATTTAAAACTTTGGCTTTTGTTTTGCAACTGCCACACCAGACTGGTCAACGAGGGACTGAATGGATGCCTTAGACCCGCTTAGTGACTTTACATATGACCAGAATCTTCTCAGGCTCTCTACCAGATCTTTTGCTAAGGTGTGACAGTGGTAGTTGTTGTATGCTTTGCACATAGATCTTTTCACAGATGCACAAATCTCTACTAACCTTCGCTTGTTGTCATTTGTGCATCCCCTCTTGAACAGCCTCTGCTTCCTCAGCATCTTATGAATTTCATTGTTAAACCGTGGTGGGTCTTTGCCATCCTCTATCCACTTACTAGGCATGTAACTCTCCAGACCACAATTTACAACCTGCTTAAACTTTGTCCATAATTTCTCTACATCCATCTTACTGGTACTGATGCCAGTTCAATATCTAAGTACTACTTATCTGTACTGTCTAGAAGAAACACTCTCCTAGTCTTCTTGACTCATTTATTAACTTCCATAATCATAGTTGCTATAATGACATCATGATAGCTAATCCCCGTTTAAGGTCTCGCCTATTTGAAGCTACAAGATCTGAGATACTTCCATTGTGTGTCAGCTGCTGAGATAACTGCTCAAAACAATTTTCAGAAAACATGTTCAAAAGTATTTCGCATGACTGTCTGTCTGTAGTCCCCCCCCCCCCCCCCCCCCCCCCCCCCCCCCGCCCCTGCAATGAATCCATAGATCCATAGACATCCCAGTCTATATTCGGCAGGTTAAAGTCACCTCCAATTAGTATTGCATTATCTGAGTATTTATGCACTGTTGACTGTAGGCTTTCTTTGAATGATTCTAGAACTGCCACTGTTGTTATGAATCACAGTGAATACCTGGTGGTGGGTTTCTGTCAGTTTTGTTGATTCATCCACCTATAAACTCTGACAGAGTGATTCCATCCCAGAAGTCCAACATACCTCTAACCCTGTTGAAAGCCATAGGCCCTTCCCAGAACCTCTTCGCTTACTTCATTTCCCACCTCACCCCTATGACACCCTGCACACCCACCTTCTACATATTCTCCAATATTTACAAATCCAACAATCCTGGACACTCTATTGTAACTCATTACTGTGCCTGTAGTGCTTACTGTGTCCCCATTGAAAGGATTTCAGCCATAATTGACCAACACTTCCAACCAATTGCCTGTAATCTAGCCTTCCACATCAAAGATACCAACCAATTCCTTCACTGACTTTTCAACATCCCCACCCCTTTATCCCCTGGTACCCTATGGGTCACTGTTGCCATTACTTCCCTATACACCAACATTTCTCATGCTCAGGGTCTTGCTGCAATTGAACACTACATTACCCTACATCCCTTAAAATTCAAACCAACTTCCTCATTCGTCTAACTAACATTATCCTTACACATAACTACCACTCCTTTGAAGCAGGTATATAAACAAATCTGCAGCACAGCCATGGACCCCCACATGGCACCCTCCTATGCTAACCTGTTTATGGACCATCCAGAAGAAACTTTCGTTGTCCCTCAAAACCACAAACCTATGGTGTGGTTCAGTGCCATTGATGATATCTTTGTGATATGGACTCAGTGCCAGGAGACACTATCGTCATTCCTTCTCAATCTCAACACCTTATCCCCCATTTGCTTCACCCAGTCCTTCTCAATACTGTGTGTCACAGTGCTAAACGTTAACCTCTTCCCTCTAATGGCTCCATCCACACCTCTGTACACAATAAAACCACCAACAGTACCTGCATTTTTACAGCTGCCTTCCCTTCCACACCAAAAAATTTCTCCCATACAGCCTTGCCACCCAGGGATGGCGTATCTGCCGTGACAAGAACCCCCTATGCTGAAGGTCTCATCAAGACTTTCGCAGACAGGAACTATTCTCCAGACCTAGTCCACAAACAGATATCCCGTGCTATTTCCCCTCACTATCCCAATCCTCCCATCACTCACAAGAACCAGCAAAAAAAGGGTGCTCCCCTTCATCACCCAATGTCACCCTGGACTGGAACAACTCAACCACATCCTTCACCAGGGCTTTGATTATATATCATTATGTCCTGAGATGAGGAACATCCTACCCAACACCCTCCTCATCCCTCCTAAATTGGTGTTTTGTCACCCATCCGACCTCCACAAAATCCTAGTCCATCCCTATGCCACTCCCAGTCCCAATCCTTTGCCACAAGGATCATATTCCTGAGGAAGACCCAGGTGCAAGACCTGCCCAGTCCATCCACCTAGCACTTCCTATTCCAGTCTTGTCACAGATTTCTCCTACCCATCAGGGGCTAGGCCACTGTGAGAGCAGCCATGTCATTTACAGCCCTGCTGCAATCATTGCACATATTTTTATATTAGTATTCCTACCAACCAGTAGTCCACCACGATGAATGGCCACTTGCAAGGTGTGGCCAAGAGAAAAGTAGACCATCCTGTGGTGCAACATGCAGCTGAGCATAACATACTTGATTTCAATTGCTGCTTCACAATCTGGGCCATCTCCATCCTCCCTTCCACCACCAACTTTTCTAAAATCAGCAGATGGGAGTCATCCTTACAACACATTCTCTGTTCCCTAAATTATCATGGCCTCAACTTACAGTAGCCTACTGTTCCCACACCCTCCAACAACAGTTTCCACCCTCTCATCCTATCACTTCCTCCCTTTCCATATTCCATCACCCTATTTGTGTGCCACCCTTTGGCAATGTAGCTATCCATCCTTTCCCTTCCCTCTTTTCCTTCTCTTTTTCTGCTCCCTATCTTTTCCTGCACACCGCATCTCCTGACATGGTGCCTCATAGTCTCTAGCCCTGCATGCCTGCCAGACAGTACTCCTCTCTCCCCCTTCCCCACCCGATTCCAGATTGTTTCTCAACACACAAGTATTTTAATTTTCTTCATTTGTTCACAATAAATCTTTGTAACACACTGAATTACATCGAGTCTGAACCAATAGTGAGCCCATCAATTACTCCCTTGTTGTTGCAGCCACAATCACTTTTAAGAACTTTTTGACAGTGAAAATGGTGTTTACGTCTTTGTTAAAACTTACGATATAATTACAGTTTTACAAACCAAATAATTGCAGTCCAAGATTCATGTCAAAATTTACTTAGCAATTTGAACTAATATAATTACACTGAGCATTTTTGTCAACATTTTCCCTTCTTATTCTTTTTACAAAATTTCAATACCTTACACATTTACTTTTCACTCTATTTAATTTAACATTTTTTCCTTGCTTTGGGATTTAACATTTTGCCTCAGGAACTACAATATTAATTAGTACAGTCATTTTTACAGTAACTATATCTCTATAGAACTGACAACTTGTTGTGAAAATTACATGAATTATGTGACATTTAAAATTGAGTGATTTACTTGTCTCAGTTATTGACTTTGAAACTATTTCATTTATAAAATAATATGTAAAATAAAATGAGAACTTTTAAATAAATGATCATAATTGAAAAGTACCAACACAAGGCTATGAGTCAATACAGCGACTGATAGAAAGCAAAGAAAAATTTAGCATATAAATTTATTGTCTCTATATTTGTTTTGTATATCATATTCTACAATATGTGAATCTTGGTGTGTTACATTAACCATAATATTGAACCATGGGAAACAACTGATTGATTGTATTTCCAACTAATGAGGAATTTCTTGCCATTATTAGGTACAAGTACTCTTTGCTTTTTGTTCATTAAATATGATGAAATCCATCTCTTACCTCTTTATTAGTGACTGTTGATCAGCAGTATACACAGAGGAAAGACTTTTTTTACAATATCAAAGGCTTACAAAAGTTAGCGGATAAACACATCATTTTACTGAGGGAGTAGCTTACTTTTGTAATCAATTGGTATATTGCATTAGTTGTAATAAAACCTTTCTTGAAACCACACTGATTATCTAGAATAATACTGTTTAATTAATTATGTAGCTCTTTGAAACATTTTTAACAAAACTGGTAATGTTAAGATGGTCCTATACATCAATATCATCTTGTTTACACTTTTTCTGAATCACCTTTATATCAGCATGAGACATCAGCATGAGATATTAGGGAATCAAAAACCAGATTTCATCAAAAGATGCTATAAAAAACTTTTTTGTTATTTTAGTGGGAAACTCATCATATTCTACTGAGTTTGATTTTGTTAGGGATGTTATGATCTTCACAAAACATCTTTTCGTTTTGATGGATGATTGCCATTCAGAATATTATATGCTCATCATTTGATACCCTGTGAACTTATTTCAAGAAATTGGAAACATTCTGCAGAAGATTCAATGACATTCCACTTCAGATGGTTATAGTTCCATGTGATTACATGCAGTAACACAGTTTAGAGCCTCTCTGCACTCAATTATTGACTAACATGACTTCAGAGAATGCATTGGGCAATTAAATATGTTCACACATAAATTCATTCACCTAAAGGCAATCTACGAATATGTGGATGGCTTAGAATTCTTTGCCAGTGCATATTATCCATTATCTGACAAAATCGTTTAATTGATGATCACATAGTATTATTAGAGAGCCATCACTGTGGCATCAGGATCCATTTAATAACCAGCTGAAAACTTGCCTTAGCAACAGGAATCAGAAAGCAATATCAGTCTAAACATCTCAAATGGTGTCAGAGCTTTGGAGGCTGTGGACGATAGCATACAGACAACCCAATAAGTACAGAAGCAGTCTTAGAGTATAGGGCATAAGGTGCAACAAAAGCCTGTAAAGGAAAGCATTAAAAACACATGACGGTCTCATTCCTAGTTAGTAGTCATTGTGGTGTAGCAGGTGATGATTACTAGATAACTAATATTTTTAAGCTCAGTGTACGGGTTATTGATGTCACCTGTGATTTAGGCTCTTTAGGTACGATATTGGTAAAGGCAATCATCTAAACATAGTTGACATGTTATGCAATGCAGAAATACTTCGCGTACATAACTGAGAATACTCGTCACACTAAGGTTGTGTGACTGAGCAACACAAAAAGCCTTAGATGAAGTGTTCTGTCAGATTTATTGGTATAAAGCTTGGAAAGTCATCTTTCAGAAGCCTCTTCATGGACCTGGGGATTCTTACACTTACATGCCAATACATATGCCTCCTAAAGGTGTTTTTCATTAATAAAAACAGTGGATTTCAGTGAGCTGCTGGAATTAAGAAACACAACAATAAAAGTGAAACTAATTTCCATACTGACTATGCATTCCAATCTAAGGTTCAGTGTGGAGTTTTATAGTCTGGTGGGGAAGTCTGAAACAGGTTTCTGGTAGACATCAGACAGGAAAATGCAAAATATTAGTAAAATTAAAGGAATACCACCTTAGGCACTCATTCAACAATTTATAAGCATGTTTTGACTCAGAGGTGTAAATTCAACATAACTCAAATGTTTCTATTAAACAGATCTTGACTTTTATGATATACAGAGAACTTGCAGTGACTTTCTTTGAAATTTTAGCTACAACAACGGCTAAGCGGTATAATGGGAGGAGCAGTGGTCTTCTTCAAAGTAGATGTTTTTCTGCTAATATGAATTTCTTTATTTACTGCTTTAGCAAATCTAGTGTTGAGCATGTAACAGAGAGAAGTTCAGAAAAGAATTGTAGTTTATAAAGTACATTTGGTGATATATGTCAATCCTGACTGGAAAGTGTGTTGTGAATAGTATTAGTACTAATGAAGTAATCAGTTAAAATGTCATGCCTGTTGTTGAAATTTCTAAATGTCTATGAATGCACTGAACTCTGTGTCTTACAATGACTCAATTTTGCTGCTACATTCAGTGATATATGTGGATACTGTCTTCAAACTGTGAATAGAGCTGTTAGTAAAGAACTAATAAATTAAAACATCATGTCTGATGGTGAAGTTTTCCATCACAAACAGCAAAAATGTAGAAAGTGATTAACTTCCTTTCCCTTTACATTTTTTTTAGGGGGAGGGGGGGGGGGGGGAGGGGGGGGGCAGTGAGCAGTGAGGAAAAGGTTTTGCAGGAGTTTGAATTTACGTGTAAAATTCATTGGAAGTCGCTAAGTGCTCTCATTCTCAGATACCAGACCAGAGGAATAAAATCTCAGTTGTCTTAAGACAAACACACAGTTTCTAATTGTAATAATTATCTTCTTGTGTTAAACTTTATAAATAAGCTGCTTCTTTTTCTTTTTCCTCACCTTTATCCTGTATCTTCACTGGGTCAGAATGTTAATTATTGAATTTTGCTATATTATTGGTAGAGAGTGGCCAAATGCCCTTTCCTGTAGCCAATCCTTTCCCCTCAGGATGGAATCTGTGTACCCCAATTGTCTGCATCTAGTGTTATCCATGTGAAAGTGTGTTAATGTTTTTTAAATGTTTGTGAATCTTGTAACTGAGGCAGTACATGGATAGCTGCCTGTTATTCACAGTCAGATATTGGAAACTGCCAAAAAAAAAACCATATCCAGGCTGGCTGACAAATGACATTAATCCACTTGTCCGATTTCGTCCTGGGCTGGCACACAGCCCCAAATCCCAGAACTGGCATGCTAACGCGTGCAGCTATCTCAGAGGGTCTCTATAAATAAATTGTTTCGATCAAAGTAATCTACTACATTCTCTTGAACAGCTTTAACAGTTTTCTTTCATATATCCTGTTATTATGATTCTAGTGTCTTCTGTGAATTGGTATTTATAATGTTACTGTTGTTTACGTTTAAGTTATCTTAAAAAAATCTTTCTAGCATGAATCCATGGGGCACATTTGTGTTTGACTCCTAATGGATCTGATTTGTAGGTATTAAATGTGTCATTTTATTTGTGCTTTCTCGCACCACCACCACCATCCTGGACTAGGGCAACTGTGCCATGTCCTTCACTAGGGCTTTAACTATCTATCATCGTGCCCAGAAATGACTATCTTAGATCCTTTCCATCCCTTCTAGAGTAGTATTCCAACACCCTCCAACCTACCAATATCCCTGTGCCACTTCCATCCCTTGCCACAGGGGTCATATCCCTCTGGAAGACCCAGATGTAAGACCTGCCCAATTCCTCCAACCAGCACATCCTGTTCGAGTGCTGTCACAAGCTTATTCTACCCTGACAGAGGCACAGCTGCCTGTGAATTGTGAAGTGGAATTTATTCATCTCATAACATTCATATGCTAATCATTTGATTAGAATACAGGAGACATGTCAAAGTATAGTTAATACAGTTTCACTCATATAAAAATTATAGTTAATAAAAAGGAGTGGTATTTAAACTTTAGTGCAACTTTTCTTTAAAAAAAGGTATCTTTACATGTTCATATAACAGAACAATTTATTAACTACATCCTGTTCAAATATTCAGTTAATCATTCATGAAATCTTCAACTGAACTGAAGCAGATTATCATGTAGCTTTCTTTTCAGTGAATATATGTGCATACTCAAAATGTTCTTGGCTTTTAATTTGTTATAAATTTCCATTCCCATATACTGGAGCATCTGAGCATATAAGTTTAAACAATTAGCAGGGAGCATAAAACTTTCTTTATTTCTTGTATTATAAGTGTGATCAAAGCAGTTCTTCTTGCATAATTCTAAATTGGTATCTAAGAAATGATATCATCATAGACACATAGGGAGGGTACAATTAATAATTTAAGATTTTTAAATAATGGGTGACATGATTTCCTGGGATGTGTAGCACACGTTTCTAGTAATTCTTTTCTATAATTTCAGTATGTGCATTAAGTTACTCGAATTCCCCCAAAAAACAACACAGTACCTTATAACTGACTGTAAGTAGCTACGGTACGTTATTTTCCTTGTGTCCATGTCAATGGCATTTGCCAATATATGCATTGTAAATGCAAAGCTACATAGTTTTCTTACTAGATATTGCATGTTTGTTCCATTTTAAATTCTTGTCTAGTTTAATCCTAATCCTGTGTAAGCAGCCATTTCATATACCAGCTCTACTGCATGACCAGCATATACCAGCCAGCTGCTACATGACTACCAATCAGCTGTCCACCAGAATGCGATCACTACCAAACTGTGGCCAAGAACAAGGTTGACCACTCAGTGGCACAACATATGGCCAAGGACAACATGCTCAAGTTCATTGTCTGTTCCACAAGCCATGCCACCTGTTTCTTTCACCCCAGCACCAGCTACTCTGAACTAAACAGATGGTTGTTATCCTTGCAGCATGCAGCACATCTTTCATCATGCCATGCAGAGGAACTCACTGGCCGGCTCCAGTGTGAGTGTGCACATTCCTTTCCCATATACCTGCAGTAACTTTGGGACCAGGGAAGAGTGTTGGGACCCCAATGGCTTCCATTTGCTTAGAAGTTTTGCTTTTGCAGTTTTTAAGCAGTCTGGAAAGATGTCAGTCAAGAAGGACAGATTTATAACATATAGTTCAGAGATTGTGTCTACACATCTTTTATAACCAAATCTGAGATATTATCTACTCCTTCAGAGTGTTTAGTACCTTAATTTCTACATTTTTGAGCTCATATGTGAGTAATTTTTATGAGTGATATTTTTCTTGACTAGCTTTGCAGATAGATTTACAACAACAATTGTTACTCACTTCAGCTACATATATTGAGATTCTAGTAAGTAGCAAATTTTCATTCAGCCATTCATTATTAATGTTATATTTATTATATCCTGTTTCTTTTTTCTTATAATATTCCAACAGCTTTCACAAATCTTATGAATCTGTCATTTTCTGTCAATTTTATTACTTTCCTGGACTAATCAATAGAAAATTGGAGTTGGGCAGCTTTAGTTCATGCAGGTCAATAGCTGCATACATGCCATTCCAGAGTTACAGTCAATTGCATTAAAGGAATCCCATGGAGCTACAGTCACACATTTAGAATACGACAAAGCTTTCAGCAGAATGCCTCAGTGGTGCAGATAGCTGCACACTAGGTGCAACCACAATGCAGGTTTATCTCTTGAGAGGCCAGACAAGTGTGTGATTCCTGAAGAGAGGCAGCAGCCTTTTTGGTAGATGCAGGACAACAGACCTGGCCTTTTAACATCAACCAAAATGATCTTGCTGTGCTGATTACTGTGAACAGCTGAAAGCAAGGGTAAACTACAGCCATAATTTTTCCCGAGGGCATGCAGTTCTACTATATGATTAAATCATGATGGCATTCTCTTGGGTAAAATATTCTGGAGATAAAATAGTCCCTCACTCGGATCTCCAGACAGGGACTACCCAGGAGGATGTCATTATCAGGAGGAACAATAACTGTAATTCTACAGATCAGAGCTTGATTGGGCAGTATGTTAGAAGATTTAACAAGGAAAATGGATAGGTTAAAGTTAGATACAGTGGGAGTTAGTGAAGTTAAGTGGCAGGAGGAACCAGACTTCTGGCCTTGTGACTATTGTGTTTGAAATACAAAATCAAACAGAGGTAACACAAGTGTAGGTTTAATAATGAATAAAAAATAGAAATGTGGATAACCCACTATCAACAGTGTAGTCAACACGTTATTATAACCAAGATAGACAAGAAGCCCACACCAACTACAGTACTACACGTTTATATCCAAACTAGCTCCACAGATGATGAAGAGATTGAAGAAAGGCATGATGAAATAAAGGAAATTATTCAGATAGTTAAGGGAGACGAAAATTGAATAGTCATGGGGGACTGGAATTCGATAGCAGGAAAAGGAAGACAAGGAAAAATAGTAGGTGAATATGGACTTGGGGAAGGAGTGAAAGAGAAGCCGCCTGGTAGAATTATGCACAGAGCATAATTTAAACATAGCTAACATCTGGTTTAAGAATCATGAAAGGAGGTTGTATACGTGGAAAAGTAGAAATACTAAAATGCTCGAACCACGATGGAATAAGAGAAATATTGAGGTTATGTAATAAAATATATGACAGTGGTGAATGGCCTGAGGACTTTCTGACAACAGTAATGATTCCATTACCGAAAAAACAAGGAAAGAAATGCAGCGAGCACAGGACAATCAGCCTCATTTCACATGCAGCCAAAGTGATGTTAAGAATAATTAATAAAAGACTTGAAAAAGTAATGGAGGAGAATCTTGGCGAGGAGCAGTTTGGCTTTAGACGGAATACTGGCACCAGAGATGCAATAGGTCTTCTACGAATCTTGGGAGAAAGTTTTATTGAAAAAGGAAGAGACCTATATATGTGCTTCATCGATCTAGAAAAGGAATTTGACAATTTGGTTTGGGACAAGCTGGCGACTATAATGAGGGAAAAGAGAGTGGACTGGAAAACCAGAAGACTTATAAACTCATTATATCTTAATCAAAAAGTTTCAGTTAAAGTGAGAGGAGAAAGTAAAAACTGGATCAGACTAGGAAAAGGAGTAAGACAAGGATGCTGTTTATCACCTACTCTTTTCAACCTCTACTTGGAAAATATGATTGACCAATGCTCATTAGGTGACAAAGGAGTAGAAATTGGAGGAAGAAGAGTAGGGTGTTTGAGATTTGCTGATGACATGGTCCTTCTAGCCACAGGGGAAAAAGAATTACAGGATTTGGTGGACACCATTGCAACTAACGGAAAAAAATATGGAATGAAAATTAACACAAATAAAACAAAAGTATTGGCACTAGGAGGAAATAAGGAAATAAAAATTATGCTGAATGGAGAAACACTAGAACATGTGCAAAATTTTAAGTATCTTGGAAGCAGGATAGACACCGACTGGAAGTGCACCACAGAAATTAAAACAAGGATAGCAATGGCAAAAGAGGCGTTTTATATGAAAAGGATAATCTTCTGCAGCAGTCTGGCCAGAGAACTCAGAAAGAGACTCATAAAATGTCTTGTATGGAGTGTTCTTCTATATGGCGCTGAAACATGGACTATGAGGAAAAAAGACAGAGAAAGGCTGGAGGCTTTTGAGATCTGGACATGGCGGAAGATGGAAAGAATAAGTTGGATGGAGAGAGTAAAAAATGAAGAGATACTGAGAAGAGTGGGAGAGAAAAGACAGTTACTAGATGTAATAAAGAGAAGAAAAAGAAATTGGATTGGGCATATATTAAGAAAGAATGACGGACTGATAAAAACAGTTTTCGAAGGTTATGTAGAAGGGAAAAGGAAGCGAGGAAGGAAGAGATTCCAGATACTGGATGACATGATGGATGGTACAATATACAGCTGCCTTAAGAAGGAAGCAATGGATCGCAGAAAATGGAGAGGCAAAGGACCTGCTAATATAGATAACTGATGATGACGTGGAAAAGACGTGGAGATACTGGATGATTCCAGGTTGATTTCATAATCGTTAAGACAGAGATTTTGGATCAGATTTTAAATTGAAAGATATTTCCAGGGGCAGATGTGGATGCTGACCACAATTTATTGGTTATGAACTGTAGATTAAAACTGAAGAAACTGCAAAAGTGTAAGAGTTTAAGAAGGTGAGACATGGATAAAATTAAAGAACCAGAGGTTGCAGAGTGTTTCAGAGGAAGCATTAAGGACTGATTGACAAGAGGAGAGAAAAGGAATACAGTAAATCAAGCATGAGTAGCTTTGAGAGATGAAACAGTGAAGGCAGCAGAGGATCAAGTATGTAAAAAGACAAGGATTAGTAGAAATTCTTAGGAAACACAAAAAATACCAAATTTAATTGATGAAAGGAGAAAATATAAAAATGCAGTAAATGAAGCATGCAAAAGGGAATACAAACGTCTTAGAGATGAGATTGACAGGAGGTGCAAAATGGCTACGCACGAATGGCTAGAGGACAAATGTAAGGATTTAGAAGAAGATCTCAGTAGGGGAAAGACAGATGTCGCCAACAGGAAAATCAAAGAGACTTTTGGAGAAGGGAGATCCACCTGCATGAATATCAAGAGCTCAGATGGAAAACCAGTTCTAAGCAAAGAAGGGAAAGCACAAAGATGGAAGGAGTATATAGAGGGACTATACAAGGGAGATGTACTTGAGGGCAATGTTATGAAAATGGAAGAGGATGTAGGTGAAATTGGAGATATGGTGCTGTGTGAAGAATCTGGAAGTGCACTGAAAGACCTAAGTCAAAACAAGGCTCCAGTAGTAGACAGCATTCTCTTACAACTACTGATAGCCTCGGGAGAGCCAGCCATAACAAAACTCTTCCATCTAGTGAGCAAGATGTATGAGACAGGCAAAATCCTCAGACTTCGAGAAGAATATAATTCCAATTTCAAAGAAATCAGAGGCTGACAGGTGTGAAAATTACTGAACTGTCAGTTAAATAAGCCACAGTTGCAAAATACTAACACGAATTCTATACAGATGAATGGAAAAACTGGTAGAAGCTGACCTCGGGGAAGATTAGTTTGGATTCTGGAGAAATGTGGGAACACACAACGCAATACCGACCCTACAACTTCTCATAGAAGATAGGTTAAGGAAAGGCAAACCTACATTTATAGCATTTGTAAACTTAGAGAAGTTTTTGACAATGTTGACAGGAATACTCCTTTTCAGTTTCTTAAGGTGGGAGTGGTAAAATACTTGGAAGAGCAGTTGAATGAAGTGGACAGTGTCTTGAAAGGAAAATATAAGGTGAAAATCAACAAAAGCAAGAAGAGGACAATGGTAGATAGTTGGATCAAATTAGATGATGCTGTGAAATGACACACTTAATGCAGTAGATGAGTTTTGCTATTTGACCAGCAAAGTAACTGATGATGGTCAAAGTAGAGAGAATATAAAATGTAGACTGGAACTGGCAAGAAAAGTGTTTCTGTAGAAGAGAAATTTGCTGACATCGAGTAGAGATTTAAGTGTCAGAAAGTCTTTTGTGAAAGTATTTGCATGGATTGTAGTCATGTATGGAAGTGAAACATGGATGATAAACAATTTAGACAAAAAGGAATCGAAGCTCTTGAAATGTGGTGCAACAGAAGAATGCTGAAGGTTAGATGGGTAGATCGTGTAACAAATGAGGAGGTATTGAACAGAATTGGGGAGAAAAGAAATTTGTGGCACAACTTGACTACAGGAAGGAATCAATTGGTACGAAACTTTCTGAGACATCAAGGGATCACCAATTTAGTACTGTAGGGAAGTATGAGCCAGGTGGGGGGGGTGTAAAAGTTGCAGAGGAAGACCAAGAGATGAATACAGTAAGCAGATTCAGAAGGATGTAGGTTGTAGTAGCTACTTGCAGATGATGAGGCTTGCACAGGATAGAGTAACATGGAGAGCTGCATCAAACCAGTCTTTGGACTGAAGACCAAAATCACCAGTGTTACATTCTAGATGCTGTGTGTTAGTAAACATTGACTTACACGGGTCTTTGAATACTTTGCACAACACTGGACCTGTAAGCACACTGCCAGTAATATTAACAGTTTACAGACCAATTCCAAGACAAGCTTTAAGTATCAAGCAGTTAGAGAGTGTTTTATTAAGTTCATAGACTTGACGATATACACTCCTGGAAATTGAAATAAGAACACCGTGAATTCATTGTCCCAGGAAGGGGAAACTTTATTGACACATTCCTGGGGTCAGATACATCACATGATCACACTGACAGAACCACAGGCACATAGACACAGGCAACAGAGCATGCACAATGTCGGCACTAGTACAGTGTATATCCACCTTTTGCAGCAATGCAGGCTGCTATTCTCCCATGGAGACGATCGTAGAGATGCTGGATGTAGTCCTGTGGAACGGCTTGCCATGCCATTTCCACCTGGCGCCTCAGTTGGACCAGCGTTCGTGCTGGACGTGCAGACCGAGTGAGACGACGCTTCATCCAGTCCCAAACATGCTCAATGGGGGACAGATCCGGAGATCTTGCTGGCCAGGGTAGTTGACTTACACCTTCTAGAGCACGTTGGGTGGCACGGGATACATGCGGACGTGCATTGTCCTGTTGGAACAGCAAGTTCCCTTGCCGGTCTAGGAATGGTAGAACGATGGGTTCGATGACGGTTGGATGTACCGTGCACTATTCAGTGTCCCCTCGACAATCACCAGTGGTGTACGGCCAGTGTAGGAGATCGCTCCCCACACCATGATGCCGGGTGTTGGCCCTGTGTGCCTCGGTCGTATGCAGTCCTGATTGCGGCGCTCACCTGCACGGCACCAAACACGCATACGACCATCTTTGGCACCAAGGCAGAAGCGACTCTCATCGCTGAAGACGACACGTCTCCATTCGTCCCTCCATTCACGCCTGTCGCGACACCACTGGAGGCGGGCTGCACGATGTTGGGGCGTGAGCGGAAGACGGCCTAACGGTGTGCGGGACCGTAGCCCAGCTTCATGGAGACGGTTGCGAATGGTCCTCGCCGATACCCCAGGAGCAACAGTGTCCCTAATTTGCTGGGAAGTGGCGGTGCGGTCCCCTACGGCACTGCGTAGGATCCTACGGTCTTGGCGTGCATCCGTGCGTCGCTGCGGTCCGGTCCCAGGTCGACGGGCACGTGCACCTTCCGCCGACCACTGGCGACAACATCGATGTACTGTGGAGACCTCACGCCCCACGTGTTGAGCAATTCGGCGGTACGTCCACCCGGCCTCCCGCATGCCCACTATACGCCCTCGCTCAAAGTCCGTCAACTGCACATACGGTTCACGTCCACGCTGTCGCGGCATGCTACCAGTGTTGAAGACTGCGATGGAGCTCCGTATGCCACGGCAAACTGGCTGACACTGACGGCGGCGGTGCACAAATGCTGCGCAGCTAGCGCCATTCGACGGCCAACACCGCGGTTCCTGGTGTGTCCGCTGTGCCGTGCGTGTGATCATTGCTTGTACAGCCCTCTCGCAGTGTCCGGAGCAAGTATGGTGGGTCTGACACACCGGTGTCAATGTGTTCTTTTTTCCATTTCCAGGAGTGTATATTACTTGTGAAGAATTTTAAAATTAAATTTCTGTCTGACAGTACTGATAAGGAACATGTAGCATTATTGACATTCTATGTTGGGTTATTTTCTACATTAATTTTCCCAATGAAGATTAACAGTTAGAGTATAACAATAGCTGAAGACTTGTTCAGTCCAAGAACTCTCAGTTATTTAGATGTGAAAGTCACAGTAAGCAGTTCCTCTGACCAAGTCAGAAGCTGGTAATAAAATATAAGAAGTTAAGTCCAGATTAGAGATGGGCAAACTCATTCATCCTTGGGAACTAGTTCACTGCTGATGGTTCTCTTTTGGGAACCGTTCATTTTTACTCGTTCACCGTTCATTTGTGCTGGGTATATGGTTCTTATGAAGAACTGAAAACTAGTAGTGTAGGTGACTGAAGGATAGAGGGCACCAAGAGGGGGCACTTGCCTCCCCCCTGGAGTATAGAGTTTTTATTCATTACAGAATTCTTACACACTTTTAGAAGTAATTTCTGTGATTCTGCAGAACCTCTCGTTTAGCCAACTGTAGCATTCAGGGAAATAATATACGGTGGCGCACGGAAAACCGGCCCGGAGTACAGACTGCTCGCCAATTACGGATGATGTGTTGCCCGTTACGAGCAGATACAACAAGCAGACAAACATGTAATAATTAGGCAGTGAAGAAATAACAAGCTAATGAAGCAACAATGGCGAAACAGTCGATGACGATGTGTAGAGAGATGGAGAAGAGAACATGAAAATCTCACGCAACGCGCATGGGCTATAGCACATGTAGTCTTGGAAACCTGTTGGTGGCTGTTTCTCAACTCAATAGACCACAAGTGTCTTGTATAAAATTCTTTGTTTCGACTTCCACTACATAGCTATGCTACGTTGTAAACAATAATCGTTTACACCCTATATATACTTCACATTGTCTCTGAGTTCGTAGGTGATGTAGACTTTATGGAAGCATAAAATAAAATGTGATTTTCTCATCATACTCGCGTCACACGCTTAGTAAAAATTAGGTTTTTATGTTGCATTATTAAAGTTAATGCAGCAATAATAATAATAATAATAATAATAAAGTTCGCAGTTGTAAAGTTTTTGTTTGAAAGCTCCTTCTAAACGAATGTTTTTGAGATAATAAGTAAACACGATTTTATGGCAATCTATGTCTTTTCAAATGGCGAGGCACCGCTTTTCTTACTGAGCCAAAGTGACCCCCCCCCCCCCCGAAGCAGGTAATGCAAATTGCAAACAACCAAACTTAAAAATAATTAGAGCCTTCCTAAATGTAATGTTTCGTATATGAAAGATACACGAAAATCTTTTTATATGAATTTTCTTACACTAAAAATTAAGCAAATTATTGAAAGTTAGTTGCTAAATCTAGGCGAAGAAACCAAAAAATACATTAATATCAAAAAAACTTGCCTTGTTATAAGTATGTCTTCTGCTGTTCATCGATATAATGAAGTGCGCTGATATGCCCTTTTGTTACCTGAAAAGATGTACCTATTACATACAATGTAATTTTTATGTAATTTATGTAAATATAAAATACTTTTTGATATCCAGTTGTGGACACTGAATAGCCAGACCCAAGTGCAAGAACAGTTTGGAACACATGTAAAATGGGTGAGCGCAGTGAACGAAACAACAACTGGATATTGAACTAACTAGGAGCAGTCGGCAGTGGAACTGCGACAGGTGGTCATGTGAAGAACGACGGGTGCGACCGAGGGACCAAGGGAGACCGAGACTGAGATGAGCACGCGACTGAGGCTGAAACGAGAACTGCCGAAGTGACCGTTGCGACCGAAGTGAACTAGTGAACTATGAACCAATCGTTCCTCTTTCCCGGGAACTATAAGTAGACCGCCATGACTGAAGTGAACTATGAACCGATCGTTCCTTGGAATTCGTTCCTCGGTCCTTTCGTTCATCTTGGTGAACCGTTCCTTTGCACCCGTTCGTTCGCTAGACCAATCCCTTCTTCTAGTCAAGTTGTGCAACAAACTCCTCTTCTCCCCAATCCTATTCAATACTTGCTCATTGGTTACATGATCTACCCATCTAATCTTCAGCATTCTTCTGTAGCACCACATTTTGAAAGCTTCTATTCTCTTCTTGTGCAAACCATTTATCGTCCACATTTCACTTCCATACATGGCTACACTCCATACAAATACTTTCATAAACGACTTCCTGACACTTAAATCTATACTCGATGTTAACAAATTTCTCTTCTTCAGAAACACTTTCCTTGCCATTGCCAGTCTACATTTTATGTCCTCTCTATTTCAACCATCATCAGTTATTTTGCTCCCCATATAGCAAAACTCCTTTACTACTTTAAGTGTCTCATTTCCTAATCTAATTCCCTCAGCGTCACCCGACTTAATTCGACTACATTTCATTATCCTTGTTTTGCTTTTGTTGATGTTCATCTTATATCCTCCTTTCAAGACACTGTCCATTCCGTTCAACTGCTCTTCCAAGTCCTTTGCTGTCTCTGATATTAAAACAAAAATATTGTATAGAAGAAATGTTGTGACTTCCTCTGATAGTGTTGATACTGATATGTTCAGCAGTCATGCTGCCACTGTTATCACCAGCAATGCCCTTTGCTGTTAACTAGAAACTTAGGGTCAAAGAACACCACCACATCAACTACATTGCCCTAGATGTGTTCTTCGGGCCTTAGATCAAGACCGATAACTACAGCCAGCTACTATTTGGGTGTCACCAGGAAGCCATTCTTACTGTGGCTATCACTATGGATCTGTCTATAACCACACAATGGTTCTGGTTGGACTTGTTCATGTATCATGTTGGTGACTAGGAAAGTCCAGGATGGAATAACAACAATATTATGAAAAGGATACATTTCCTACTCACCACACAGAGGAGGCAGCATGCAAATAGATACAATGAAAAGACTGCTAAACATTTAAGCCTTCAGACAAAAAAACCCTTCTTTGGAAATAGAGACAGGACACACATTCGTACAAGCACAACCCATCAACACTGGCTACTGTGGTTTGAAGAAAACAGACACACATTCATACAGCCACAACTCACACACACACGGACATTGTCTCCAGTCATTTTGGCCCAACAGTCGGGCCACAGCTGCCAGAGAGAGTGGCCATGTGTATGAGTTGTGGTTATGTGTGCACGTGTTTTCTTTTTCCAAAGAGAGACTTTTTTTGCCCAAAACCTGAAATGAATAGCAGTCTTTTCATTGTGCCTGTCTGTGACTCAGTACCCCCTCTATGTGGCGAGTAGCAATCTATTCTTTCCAAAGTATCGCTGATGGTGACTACGTTACTCTACTGTTATTGGTATCAGATGTATTCTGATTCCTGTTCAACTATTGTGTTGCACTGATACCAGTACAGTACTGGTGACTGGGGGCTATGAATCCACTTGGTCTAACCACACCAACACAGAAGCTCTCACTTGATCCTACTAATTCTGTTTCATTTAAACAGCGACACTTGTTCTACTATTGATTTCTTTGTAGTATTTCCATCTGTAGTCATCTCTGAAACTATCAAATCTCAGACAAACCCACCATTCAGGTGTTATTTCTCACTACATCATTATCTGTCTCTCAAACAATTATTCTGCTCTCTACGTAATCCAACTTTCATCCAGTACAATCTCCCCTAAGCTCTGTCTGCATACCTTTCTTTGTTTTACACAATGGGTATTGGGGAGTTAGTTGCAAGAAAACATTGACTCATTGTCATATCTATTGGCAAGCCAGTTACTCAGATCTCAATCATCTGATTCACTCCACCATGACCTGTGTTTCCAACCAAGTGGCAAAAGTTTTTGCTCATGGCCTATGCCTACTGCACATGGGAATAAATTCTTGTGGACTTTACAATCTCCTTCTTTAATCATATGTGGCTTATAATTATTGATCTAAATTCTCATTTTCCATATGCATGTAAGATGGCTACTACATCCTCCGACAAAATAATCACGGGGTCTTTTCCAAGTTTTCACTATCAAAGGCCTTCCCAATTGTACTGCAATGAGTAATGGTCATGATTTATACCTCATGAACTCTTCATACATTTTGCAAACAATAAAGGAGCGCCTATCTTCTCATGGCACATTTCCCTCACATGATCCCCAACTTTAAAACTACAATGCAGACTCTTTTAAGCTCTAATACTATTTCTATGGGAATACATCTTGCAGGGACAAGTGTCTGGCAGAACTCTTACATGGTGCCAAGCCCACAGACTGCTGCACCTGCTAGTGCTTACCACGTCTGCTCCTATCATCATCATTGCAATGATGCTCTTCTGTGCTGTATATTCTGATCTGAATCCACCACTACAGCAGGCACCGAGAATAATTGCCACGAGGGGTCCTTGAATTTTTTCCAGTACACATCAGACTTGGAGGAGCAACCAAAACCAGTAACTAACTGACTAGTTCTGACTTCTGGACACATTTCAGGCCTCACCTAGTGCTTGCACCAACTTCACTGTACAGCTTACAGCGTAGACTGGAGGTCTCACCTTGCTGCCACAAGTCGAGTTGCCTTATAGAGTAGATACCCCAACCTGCAACGTGTCCATTTCATGGTGTTTAGAGGTAACATACAGATATAACACTTGCAATAATTTTACTAAGCCGATGGTTTTGCTGAAAAATTTAAATTTTTCTTAAACGTACTCATGTAACACTTTCAGCTCTATTTTCCCCACATGCAAATACTGGATGAAATGAAACAGAGACAAGGGATTGATAAAAAGTGTGTTTAATGCATTCAGTGCTAAGAAAATAAATCTGTATCCAATTAATTTGTAACCAAGAGACAAACACAATAGTTTAAGTTCTCTAACAACCTCTACCCATACACTGAAAAAGCCAAAAATGTGCAACATCCACAGAAAATAACATGTTGTGATATAAGACAACAAACAAACAAAAACAGTGTTGCAAATGAAATTGTGTTCCCATAGACCTTTTGCATAAATGTTGAGACACTGAAATCAGTGACCGCAAATTTCAAACATCGCCACCTCATGGTAGCAGCACCTCCTAATAACCAATAAAAAACAGATGCATTACTTACTCTGGTTGATTTTCTTTACACCACCAACAGATACTAGTATTAAACTTTGTACATGGAAACTCAAAATGAAGAGTCAGTATCGGACCTGCTCCTACCCTATATTGCTAACCATCCAACAATGGGAAACCTGGAATTGAAGATAGGATGGAATCAGGCCTTAGTGCCTGGAGAAGACAGTGTCCATGTGTATGTGAATTGCAGAGGTGTGTGTGTGTGTGCACGCGCGCGCGCCCACGTGTGCATATATTTCTAGATCTGCAGGAGGACTTTGATAGCTTATAATATCTAACAGTGTTCTTCCAACATGTCTCTGCCATTCAACATCCCCCTATGTGATGACTAGCAGTCTATCTTATTTCATTCTGTCACTAACCATCTAATGCATGTAAGGATTTGTTACTGAGAGAGACAGGCACAGTTCTTAAGACATTTGCATTTGGTCCAACAGTGGCTCAAATCCTCATCTGAGCATCCAGATTTAAGTTTTCTGTGATTTCAATAAAGCAATTACACCAAATGCCAGATGGATTTTTTGAAAAGAATATGGCCAGATTCGTTCCCAAAGCTGAACTTGTGCATCATCTCTTGTTACATTAAACTCAAATCTTCCTTCCAGTTTTAAAGACTGTTCAAAAACTGTGGTGTTTGCGGACGACACAAAAATTATAAAAAAGAAATCGGAACAAGCATACCACAGAGATTCTAAATGATAGATGATCTAAACTCATTATCAAAAGTACAATCATATGGGGTATTAAGGGAAATTTGTGACTGGACTGAGGGGGGTTAGGTAGGGAGAATGCTGCAAATTATGTTGGACAGAGAATCATTGAAAGATGTAGAAGTAGAAGTAACTTCCAGTGGCCCCCAGCGAAATGTGTTAGGACCTTTTCTGTTTGTATTGTATATTAATGTCCTTGAAGACATTACTAATACATTGGTCTACAAAAATTAAGGACAGAAGTAACTTTCACATGAAGTGACATTGTCTAGCAGCATAGCTCGATAAAAATTGGACCATAAATAGAAGGAACTGCTACATTACAGCACATAAGGAAACTGAAAGAAATACACAATGAAATGAACAGAAATGACACTTTTATTCAAAGACAATAATTACACTGAAGTGACTGCAATCTATGATGTTACCCTTGGCATCACAAAAGGCAGGATATGGCTCTTAATTGGGTGTGCAAGCAATACGAATGGCAATGCATTCAATGCAACATGCTTCCATGCTGATCACAAGGTTGGTAAGAATTTCTTGTGGTAGGACATTCCATTCCTTCACCAGTGTAGTTAACAACTGCCAGTGATTGTTGGTACGTGTGGACATCATGCTGCAATAGATCTCCCAAACACGTCATATTTATGGATGGCAATGCATAATCACATCAAACGGCGCAGTTGGAGGTCTTGTAATGAGAGGACATTCGACAAATGGACTAGTCCTACCCATTCTCCCAGCATAAATCCCATTGAGTAGTTGTGGGACGTGTTGAGGAGATTTACTGCAGCATGTTTATATGTATCAATGATGATCCAGTGGTTGTCAACTGCACTGGTGGAGGAATGGACTGTGCCCAACTGTAAGAATGTCTCACCAACCCTGTGGCCAGCATGATGAAAGCATGTTGCAGAGCACACATTGCCATCTATAGTGATCACTCACTCTATCAAGAACAATGTCCTGCCTTTTGTGATGTACAGGGGCCATCACAAATTATGGCAACTTCAGTTTAATTATTGTCTTTGAATAAAAGTGTCATTTCTGTTTGTCTCATTGTGTATTTCTTTTATTTACCTTCTGTACTATATGTTAGCAGTTCTGCCTATGTATCATCCATGCTTCGTCAAGCCATATTATTTGGCAGGGACACATTAAGTGAAAGTTACTTAATGTAAGTCTTCCACATAGACTTCCGCATTGTCACAACCCCATTAGTTTGTTCACAATAAAAACTGAGTTACATAAAGTTTACATTGTGCATTAGGTATCCTGTGTCATCTAAGCACTGCCACAAAGTGAAGAAGTAATTTTGTTCAATGGGGAGTGGGAGTTGCTTTACTTTTTCATATTGGCTGAAGGCCATTATTACATGCTGGAAAAAAATTTCATTGGAAAGCCATTACAATACCAGTCACAAAGGTGCCTAAGACTGCAACATTCCTAGAGAAGAGTGGAAATGAAGACAGGCATCATCTTGACACCCAGGGGACTACTGCACTAGTTTTCAAAGTAGACATCGCCAGTAATTTGAAGTGTTTCAACTCGATGCAAAAAGAGAATCTGAACACAGATATGGTGAACAAGGCTGAGGCTAGAATGAATTTTGCACTCTACAGCATAGTGTGCAATGATATGAAACTTTCTGGCAGCAGATAGAAATTATGTGCAGGACTGTAACTCGAGCTAGAGACTTTTGCCTTTCCCAGGCAAGTGCTCAACCAAATGAGTTACAGAAGCACAACTCATGACATATCCACACAGGTTTACTTTCACCAGTACCTCGCCTCCTACATTAAAAGCTCCACAGAAGTTCTCCTGCAAAACTTGCAAGACTAGCTCTCCTGGGAGAAAAAAGGGGGGGAAAAAATGCGAAGTCATGGCTTAGCCACAGCATGTAGGATCTACATCTACATCTACATCCATACTCCGCAAGCCACCTGACGGTGTGTGGCGGAGGGATGTTTCCAGAATGGATTTTCCACTCTGCAGTGGAGTGTGTGCTGGTATGGAACTGTCTGGCAGATTAAAACTGTGTGTTGCGCTGGGACCTTTGGCTTTTGTGGGCTAGTGCTCCACAGACTGAGCTTCCCAAGCATGATCCGCTTTCACATCTTTACTTCTGCTGGTACCTCATCTCTTATCTTCCAAAAACTTGAGATTAGTATTTCTCAAGGAAAGGATACAGCAGAGAAATGACTTAGCCACAGCCTGGGGGATGTTTCCAAAGTGAATTTTTCATTCTGCAGCAGAGTGTGCACAATATGAAAATTTCTAGCAAATTAAAACGAGGTGCTGGTCTAGGACTCAAACCTGGGATCTCTGCTAAGCCATGTCCCTGCATTATCTGTTCTTCCAGGAGTGCTAGTACAGCAAGTTATGCAGGAGAACTTCTGTGAAGTTTGGAAGATAGGAGATGATGTCCTGGTGGAAGTAAAGCTGTGAGGAAAGGTTGTGAATCATGCTTGGGTAGTTCAATTGGTAGGGTGTTTGCCCACGAATGGTGAAGGCCTGTGGCATGCAGTTTCAATCTGCCATGAGGTTTCATGTCAGCACACATGCCACTGCAGAGTGAAAAATTCATTCTGGAAGTATTTCCAAGGCTGAGCTAAACCTTGGCTGCAATATCCTTTCTTCCAGGAATGCTCATCCCACAAGTTTTGCAGGAGAACTTCTGTGAAGTTTGGAGGGCAGGAGATGAGTTACTGGCTGTGAGGATGGGTCCTGAGTTAACCTTGGTAGCTCAATCAGTGAGCACTTGCCCACAAGTGGCAAATGTTCCAGGTTTGAGTCTTAGTCCGGCACACTGTTTTAATCTGCCAGGAAGTTTCAAGGTATGCTTTCCAATACAAATTAAACACATTGAAAAATCAACTTTATAGTCATTGAACGAAATAATCAATTTCCCAGAACTTGAGGTAGTCATTTGTGAATTGGTACATTTCAGTATTTGAAACACTGCAACAATCATTTTCAAACGGATTCAAAGATTTCACACAAATCATGAGTGATTTAGAAGTATTTGTCCAACAGTTCTCACTTTTAGCTGCTAATTTGCTCAATTACAGCCATCTTGAACTGACAGACTTACAGTAGAACACCCAGATCAATCCTAGAAATCACAAGATTTGTACAGTATAACACCTAGCTCAAGGGCCTATATGTTCAATCCTAAAGCACAAGAGTTTTATGAAATACTATAACAAGAGCAATATTTTCAGGTGACTGTTAAGCTGCTTAAGTCATTTGAACGTGATTTTTTTTTTTTTAACTGAAATTAACCTACTCCTATCAACACCAGGTTTCTTATAGTTTAACCTCCACAACTTCTTATACTGACTGTATCAAGTATTGTTCAATTCAAAGATTTATAAACATACAAATATCATATCACAGTGTTAAAAGCCTACATAACAGTTTTATCTAACAATGGAAGTATCCCTCTGCTCATCACATTATCATTTCTTTACATACTACTTCAATTAGGAGAGAAATATACTGCACTAGCACAAGCATAAAATGTTTTACACACACGCATGTGCGCATGCATGCACGCACGCACACGCGCGCACACACGCACACACACACACACACACACACACACACACACACACACACACACACACACACCTACCTCTGAATAGTGGTGACCACATGGTGAAAATGGAAGCCTATTTCACTTAAATGCACGCTGCTGTATGTTAAGGAGTTGTTTTCTCTGGAGGCTCTTCTCTTTCTCAAAAAGTCTTATTGACAATTTCTTTAGGCACCTGAGAATACAACTACGTCTACATAATTACTCTGCAGAACGTTCACTGGACCATCTTCATCTTCAAGACATTTCTCTACCATTTCACTCTCAAACAGCACACAGGAAAAACAAGCACTTAAATCTTTGCATGCAATCTCTGAATTGTCTTATTTTGTTATGATGATCATTTCTACGTAAGTAGGTGGCCACCAACAAAATATTTTTGCAATCGGAAGAGAAAGTTGGTGATTTGAAAATTCATGGGAGGATCCTGCTACAATGAAAAACATCTTTATTTGGCTATTACCACCCCAATTTGCGTAATCATATCCACGTCACACTCTCCCCTATTTCAGAATGATGCAAAACGAGTTGCCTTTCCTTGAATTTTTTTGATATCCTCAGTCACTCTTATCTGATGCGAGTCCCACACTGCGCAGCAATACTCCAGAAGATGGCAGACAAGTGCGGTGTGAGCAGTATCTTCAGTAAACCTGTTGCATTTTCTAAGTGTTCTACCAATAAATCACAGTCCTTGGTTACATCATTATGTATTTAGCTGAATTTATAGCCTCCAGATTTGTGTGATTTATTGTGTAACCAAAATTTAGTGGATTTCTTTTAGTAATCATGTGAATGACTTCACTCTTTTCACTGTTAACCCTTTGATTGTGACTCACTACTACCGCAGTCCAACCACGCCGTGTGCTGGGTGCGGCTCACTGCCACAGAAGTTCAGCGCTGCCCTGCCCCAGGTGCTGCCGACTGCCGTAGAAGTTCTGAGACATTCGCTCGCCTATTGTTAAGCTGCTCTTGAATAATACATCTGTTTGTTTGCACCACTTCTGGCAGAGTCTTGCCAACCACAACAGATGGTGTTTCAATATGCGGAACACGATTACATTTGGAGCCGATGTCGGCACTTCTGGCAGACCCTCACAGTACTTGTGCGAGTAATTTGCTTCAGATACAACAAATAACGCTACCGTGATTTCTGTCGAACTGTAGTTTTGCGCCTTTCTTGGTTCAGATATCAGTTGCCTATTATTCGCTTGTGTTTGCATACTGAATTTACGTATTGCAATGGCATGTAAAAAGCTCCTCACCTCCGGAGAGATAATACAGATGTTGATGGAGAGTGCCTCTGAAGAATCACTGTGCTCATCAATAGACAGCAATTCAGATGAAGAAGATTCTCTTACGAACAATTTACAGATGTTGTTGATTCTCATTCTTTTCCATCTGTAATCAATAGTGCAAAGCCTACGACATTGAGAGGAAATCCGCAGCTGGGTACTTCTATTAAAAGCTCATCATCTTCAAATGAAGATGCACAGCAGTCCACAAGAATGTCAGAAAACAAATGGAGATGTGAAAACATAAATCCAAAGAAGCATCAGTTCGACAAATCCTCATCAAGAATGAAAGCTCACATAAGTGAAAATGAGAGCTGCCTGTGTTTCTTTAGACTTTTTGTAAAAACAGGCACTGTTGAAATGATTTGCCAGGAAACAAATAAGTATTATACGTATCGATCAGCCAATTGCAAACCAAAGACAAATTCTAGAATAAACAAGTGGAGTGACACAAATGTGTCAGAAATGTATGTTTTTATAGTGTCTTCCTTTCTGACGGCTAGAGTGAAAAAGTTAAAACTGAGTGAAAATTGGTCGACAGATCCTTTGCTGGAAACACAAATTTTTTCCAAAGTAATCTCCAGAGACAACACTTTGCCCCTAAATGGTAGAACATTTTTGGAAAATGTTCAAGGAAGCTTTTTATCCTTATGAGAAACTCTGTGTAGATAAATCTCTGATGCTGTTCAAAGGCTGTCTGAAAGTAAAGTAAATATTCCAGCAAAGAGAAGTAGGTTTGGATCAAAATTTTTGTACAAATTATGTACTGGATTTTATCATTTATGTTGGAGCACAGACAGACATTGATAATCATGGTATGGGAGTGTCTGGAAATACAGTAGCTACATTACTCCAACCTTACTTGGAGAAAGGACATATTCTGTTTGTCGACAACTCCTGGTATGCCAGCCCAGATCTATTTCGTTTATTATATGATAGAGCAAACACATGTGGTACAGTTCGGCAAACATGGAAGGAAATGCCAGTAACAGACAAGAAACTGAACAAAGGAGAAATAACTTTCAGATCTTCAGAATCAGGAATGCTAATCGATCGGAAGTGGCAGTACAAGAAGGAAGTCTGGATGCTATCATTGCATCACAAAGCTGAAATGCACCTGACTTCAAAAAGAGATCAGAAGAGTGGTGATCTGAAAATGAAACCAAGTGTGGTAATAGATTACAATAAATCAATGGGACTAGTCGACCAAAGCAACACGCTAACGAAAACAGTGAAAAGTACATGGAAGTCGTGTCAGTGGTACAGAAAATTGTTTTTCCATGTTTTGTGGGATTTATTGTGGCTTTTGCTTATGCCGGAAATATGGGACGAAAATGAAGTACAAAAAGTTTCATCTCAATATAATTATAGGAAGTTTGGCAACTTTTTACATCGATCGCAAGACAGCAGAATGGGAAAAGTACAAAACATGCATAGTCTGTGTCTGAAATGGTGTTAGGAAACAAAGTTGTGCTGTAGGGAATGCAATGTAACTCTTTGTTCTTATCCATGCCTCAAAACTTATCACAAACATTTCAACAGTAAAAAACTGTTAAACCTTGTTTTGAGAAAATGTAGAAGTATATCACTATTGTAAACATCTTTCTTAATATATATGTTATAATAAAAGTGCACCTCACATGAAAATGAAGTGTAAATATTGTAAATAAATACCCCCAACTCTTCCAAAGCCAGTCCAAAGACCAGAACAAAATAGAAAGTTGAAAAACAGTGAGCGTGTTGGAAGCATTGCGCATGGAAAGTGCACCAGAGGTATTCAGCAAACAGTGCACGGTGAGCGGTGTGACAATGCAGCACAAGGTGCGACTGCTAATGTTGTGCAAAGCTGTCAAAGGGTTAAAGTCAGTTGCCACTTTTTGCACCAAATACAATCTTATCTAAATCGTTTTGCAGTTAGTTTTGATCATCTTATTACTACAACATGGTAAATGAAAACATCATCTGCAAACAGTCGAAGACAGCTGCACAGAGTGCCTCCTAAACAGTTTATGTAGATCAGGAACAGCAGATGGCCTATAAAACTTCCTTGGAGAATGCCACATATTACTTCTGTTTTACATGATGACTTTCTGTCACTTACTACAAACAGTGACCGTTCTGGCAGGAAGTCATGAATGTAGTCATACAACTGAGGTAATATTCCACAGATACACAATTTGATTAAAAGTTGCGTGTGAGGAATGGTGTCAAAAGTCTTCCGGAAATGTAAGAAAATGTATCAATCTGATATCTCCTGTCAATAGTATTCATTAATTTGTGAGAATAAAGAGGTAGCGGTGTTTCACAAGAACAATATTTTCTGAATCCTTGTTGATTATCTGTCAATAAATTGTTTTCTTCGAGGTAATACAGTATATGTCCCAAAATCCTACTGCAAATCAACATTATTGATATGGGTCTGTAATTCAGCAGATTACTCCTATTTCCTTCCTTCGGTACTGGAGAAATCTGTGCACCTTTCCAGTCTTTAGGTATGGATATTGCGACGAGCGAGCAGTTGAATATGATTGCTAGGTATGGAGCCATTGTATCAGCATACTTTGAAAGCAGCCTGACTGGTACACAATCTGAACTAGGGACCTTGCTTTATTAAGTGATTTAAGCTACTTCACTACACCGAGGATATCTACTCCTAAGTTACTCGTGTTGGCAGTTGTTCCAGATTCGAATTCTGGAATATTTACTTTGTCTTCTTTAGTGAAGGAATTTTGGAAAACAATGTTTAGTAACTCTGCTTTAGTGGCATCATAACTGTTATCACATAGTGAAGGTATTGATTGCGTCTTGCTGCTGGTGTATTTTACATATGACCAGAATCACTCTGGGACTTGCTTACCACTGTTTCTCAGTATACATTATGCTGTTTGTAATAAAAGAACCTAATGCAAAATTCTTGGAGGTACGACACCAAGCACATGAACGACTTCCATTATGAAATAAAAACAATTTGCCCCTCACAGGAGTTCAAAGCTTAAGAAACATTTGTAGGAACACTCTTTATATTCTACTGACAAGTTTTTGAATGTAAATATGCCAAATAAGTTGTTATCAAGCAATTTCATAATTATCAAGTTTTAATTGAAATTTATTGCAAAGGTTATCATCATTTAGTCACGGTGCCATTTTTATATATTTTTACTGTACTCGTACATATAGGCTTAAATGTATGATAACAGTAACTATAGTCAGCCTCATCTTAAAATTCCACATATTAAGTTTGTTTTGTTATTACAGTAGTATTTTCTCGGGAAGGCTGTTGAGTATATAATTAAAATATGGTACACAACAAATATTTGCCACTACACTCTCGAAATATTCCATAACATTGATGAGCTCACTGCACCATGGAGCTATGATCCACATTTAAAATTAGAAATATACATGATTTTGTAAAGCTGTGACAGTGTTTGTGGAAGTAACTGATTATTTATAAATTTCTGTACATGACAAATATAACTTATTAACATCATTTTTATCAGATATGGAAGTTTTAAGTATTTTCATTTTAACTCTCAACAGTAATTAAGATCTTTTAAAATGGATAAAAATTTCTTACAGTCAATAACGTAAATTTTATTCTAAAATATAACACTCAAAAGGCATTATTCAGGAACCAGGCCTCAAAAAATTAACCATAATATAATAAGAGTAAATATATTTATTTTGTAAGTACCTGTAACATACATCAATATTACAAATTAGGTGTTTTTTTATTTATCATTTAACTTGCAGCAGATATGTACCAGTTAGTTCATTGAGGTAGTGCTGTTATTGAGAAAAATATTTAAACTTCATATTAAGCCTGTATGGAACATATTAAAATAGTACAACAGTTCAGTTTTACAAACAACAAAACAAGCACATATAAACTGCAACCTGTATATAGAAAATATAAATATCTTTTATGAAAATATAGACAGAACCATTAGTACAGAAGCTTTAATTAGGAATGATATTTCTTGTACTTATTTGACTAGACAAGAAACTTCAGCTTGTCAGTCCCATGGACCAGCAAATTTCACACAAAACTTTGGGAAATCTGCACAATCAAATAAATGTTTATGTACTTTTCACAACTAACAGCTTACATGTAATCAGTCTTCTTTCAAATAGGCTCCTCATGCACCACACTATGCCTCAAACTCTGTCTTCTCACTGAGGGATCTAAGATTTGCTTTTAAAATGCAGCAGGTAGGTCAAAGTAGAGGTCTAATACAGAGCATAGGTGACATTTCTTTCTTTTACAATTACATTTAACATAGTTAATCAAACACAAAAGGGATGGCAGAAAATGGTAGTACAGGACAAGTTGACTCTCTCTCCAAGGCTGCAGCAATGCAGTCAGTTGCGGACTGGAACTCACCCAATGATTCTAACACAAGGCTCATGTAATGCCAAGTTTTGTAGGAAGAGGGATCAATTTTCAAAGCATCTCTTAATGTTTTCTCTGCTAAATTATAGCTCCCTAGATAGTAGTACACAAGTCCAAGATGCTGAAGACTTTCAACATGTTGAGGATTTATGGATGCTGCGTTCTGGAAAAAATGTACAGCTTCAGAATACTCTTTCTTGTGCTCATGCAACAAACCACGTACATACATAACATTGTGGGACATCGGATAAACATTCTGTGCTTCCTGAAGACATGCTGCAGCATCTGAGATACTGTCCAGTGAAATATAAATTTCTGCTAGTAACAACCACACCTTAAGTTGAAGAAGCCACAAGCTCTGTGGACCTGGACGGGGCACAAAGGAACTCAGTGATGTTGCAACATCAGATAATGTTTGCTCTACATGAGACGGAGCAATTGACATCTGCAAAGACGTCGAGTCTTTATCCGACAGGACAGACTGATGCATCTTAAAAGTGCTCTGGTTATCACTGTGCTTTTCTGATCTTCCTGTATTCTCCTTACTTACATGCTCCTTATACAAATTATTCCAGAGATGAAGAAGACGTCTAGCAGTTAATAATGCTTGAGATTTTCCTTCACTCTGCAGTTCCAGTTGTGCTTTAGTATATAAGAGGTTTATGCAATCTGGATACTCCTCTAAGGTGGCAGTAATTAGCTGCAGAGCATCTTCACTCTGTTTCTGTGCAGAAAGAAGAAGAACTAGTAAATGCAAAGATGAGAGGTGCTCAGACTGCAAGTTCAGAGCTCTTTTGACATGTGTGACTGCTAATTGTAACTGATATTCCAGAGCATACTGAAACCCCAGATAATATTCAGGTAAGTGGTCATTGGGATCTAACTTTTGTGCTTCATGGAACTCCTGAAGTGCCTGAGTTTTCAGTGCACATTTATTATGTTCACTTACTGCAACTAAAGCCTGCATGCTGTAACCAATACCAATGAAGAGATGACAGCGTGCAGTCAAATTTTCTGAAGAACGCAAAGCTTGAGACAGGGCTATGTGACTCCATTCCGTTCCTTCACACGGCTGGTTAAGATGTTCATAACAGCACCGTGCAGCCAGCAAGCAGTGGAATGGATCATTTGGAATCAAACGAGAAACTTCTTTCAGCACTTTAAGAGAGTATGTGTGTTTTCCCAAACAAGCAAGTGATAATGCTTCTTGGATCCAGATATGTGGCTCCTCAAATGAAAATTTCATTGCCCTTTCAAATGATTCATGTAGTATATCAAAACACCCCCATCGTACAAGTAAAACAGTAAGCAAATCATAAACACATACTACTCTGTTGAAGGCATGGACTCTTGCCTCCTTGAATTCAGGTGATTGGCTTAAAACCACTTCGTGAACAGCAGTTGCCTCACTAATGAGAAGTAACAAGATTATTTCCTCATAATCATTGCATGGAACAAATAAATTATTTTGTTGCTTTGCCTGAGATTCTATTTTAGGAAGATTTCTCTTATCATTATTCAAAGCAGATCTATGATTAGTTTCCGTTCTTCCACGAAGCAATATTTCTGCCAGCTGACGCGTAAGATCATGGCGACCTGATTGTGAAGATGATGACTCCCCTGTATTTTCGCTATTTGATATTGCTGTTCGCAAGCTGTCAACCTTAGACTGTAGACTACTTGTTTCTGGCATGGCAGAGCCCAAATCAGCTGTCTTCATTATGTTATTTGGTGATAGATGACTCTGTAGAAGTTGGGCTGTTTTCTGAGCTGACATATTTCTTTCTGCCACCACATTGTCAGATAGTTCTAAACATACTGTTTGTAGAGGATCCCAATCAGACAATTTTTGCTTGGTAGCTGGAAGTGAAACGCTGTTTATAAATATTTCCTTCATGCTTGCTTATAACTTGTAATTGTTGTTAATGAATTGTTATCTGCGATGGTCGTTCAACCTGAAAATAAAACACACTACTTACATTAAGTAATAAATAATAAGGCTTGATACAAAAAATGATACAAAAAAAATGAAACACAAATTTCAGATGTTTCCTTAATATTGCAGTGTGTTCAAGGCAGACACACAAAAATGAAGACTACATTTACACTTCACAGACCATGTTATAGCACGTGGAAGGTAGCCTTTCCTGTTCCATTTGGGAATGGTACAAGGAAAGAACAACTATCAGTAAGCCACAGTATTACCTCAAACTTCAATGATTTTTCCTATGTGGTCATTTCACGGGATGTATGTGGGATGAAGCAATATATTGGTTGGCTCTTCTTGGAATGCGTGCTCTTGGAATTTCAAACCCCCCCACCTCCCCCCTCCTCGTGATTCATAATGTGTTTCTCAGTAAAATTTATAAGCATCTTCATAATGCTCTTACACTTACTAAACGCACCACCCTTTTTTTTGCATCTTCCCTACCTTAATCAAGAATCGCTTGAATGAAAGTTTTGTAAGCTACCCCTTTTTTCTATAAAGATTACATATCCTTTTATTATTTATTATTAATTCCTTTAACTCCTTATGTGGAGCATGGGGCTGCAACAAAGGATCGCCATCTTGTTCTGTCTTCTGCTAGTATCTTCATCTCTTCCCATCCTATTCCTTGCTGATGGCCTTCTGCTTCAACTGACTGTCTCCATGTCATTTTGGGCCTGCCTCGTCTCCATCGTCCTCGCGGGATCCAGTCAAGTGCTTCTCTCACAATATGTTCATTTGGTCTTCTAAGAGTATGTCCTAACCATCTGCATTTCTTGCTTCTGCTTTTCATATAACTACTTTTACGTAGCTGTTCCACTTTACGCCATTCTGAAACATGTACTACAGTACATTTTACTGTAGTTGTTATCCACAATGATTGACTAACAGCTGTCAAATCAAATAATAATTTAATTTCATTCATCATAATTGATGTTTTTCAAAAGTCTCCTACTGTGTCACAAGTGATTTAAATAATTAAAACCATTCACAAAATGTAATTAGTATTTCCTCCTGTTTATGAGCTACACGTTATCCTTGAGTATGGCTGGGTCAACTGCCAGTCCCTGTATCGAGTGCCAATCATCTGCAGGGCTTCATGCATTTCACTGCAGTTTTGTGGCATTATGACTTTTCTATATATTTTAACAGACTCATGGAGCTTCTGACATTATCTAATGTATAATTTCCACACACTGTGAACAGTAACTACCTATAACTGCCCTATAGCACTTCCTTGAAGTAAGCCTGGAATTACTTTTACATCCTACAATTCCACTCTGTTAATAGTGAAATGTTGAGGACTATCTGCTAGTAAGTCCTGAATCCATTCATAAGGTTACTCCAAAATTCTGTCAGCTCTTATTTTGTTCATTAAGCAACAGAGCAGAACTAAATAAATTGCCTTCCTGAAATCAAGCAACATGGTATCAACTTGGCCACTGTTATCTACTGACTTGTGGGACCTAATAGGCAGAAAGAGCAAGCAGAGGTTTACCATTTTGTTGTCTGTAGAATCTCATACTGGCTCCTACAGAGAAAGTTTTTGTCTCCAAAAATATCATAATACACAAAAAAGATCATAATACACAAGATTAAAATTGTTTCCATAACAGCATAGCTTCTAGCATCAGCAATTTAGGACTTTAGTTATGTGTGTATGCCTAATTACCTTTCTTGGAAATGGGAATGACCTGCACTTTTTTGCAATTGCTTACAATCTCCAACAAATTTTTGTTAAAATGGGAGCAAATTCTTTCCCATAACCTACCTCATAATGCCCAGTTCTTTCCTCTGCTGAGCAATTTTAACTGGTAGTGATGATTAAACCCCCCTCCATAGCTGAGGTCGCTAACACATGCCTAGTGATCAACTTTGAGGTAAGGCGATTTGCATTCTTGTGGCAGATGAAATTTTCACTGTTAGTACTGAGCTGGGCAGAAGAGGAGAGATAGCGGCATGAAGTTTCAGATGGCCATTCTCTGAGCCAATATCCTGGATTAAGTTCCAAACCTATCCCCATCGTCTCATGAAGTGAAGGCATGTGACACTGTTGATGGTCATCCATTCGTCAGGTGACGTCATTAAGTTCAGCAGTCCCGTTGGTGCTTTTCGAGAGGAGTAGGCTATGAGCTAGAACTGGGTTGCACCCTCTCCCTTTCCTTGATCCACAACAACAAAAAACAAAAAATGCATTATACAAACACTCATCACAGTCCTCCAAGCAACACAGATACACATTTGACCCTTCATAACAGGTTGGCGCAAGGCTACGGCAAACTAACTTACGGCAAACTAACTCCACTAGGACCTCGCCGTGAGTGACGGTGCAGGATCCCTGCATCTGTTCCCCCTACACTCATTCCCTGAGTATGGGACTATTCTCTCTCTATGATTACATCAATAGCCACAAATGGAAAGATTCAACTCTTCAAAAACCTGGGTGTGAAAATCTTTAGGGAAGTGAAATTGAATGTTGCTTAGGCTCAGTCCTAGGCAAAACAGGTGGTACACTTCAGCTCACTGACAGGGAACTGGGGAAATGCAACCAGTCTACAAAAGAGATTTCTTATAAAACACTTGTGCAACATGGGTTAAGTTTGCTGAGCCCATACTGAATTTGATGAACAAGGGGATACTGAACACACACAAAGAAAGGCAAACTCTTGAAAAATTAAACTAACAGAAGTGTTTAAACAATCACTCTTCCTATTCACGAATGGAACAAGAAGACCTCATAAGTGGTGCATTACAACTTACATTCGGCCATACACTTCATAGTGGTTTACTGAGTATGGATGTACATGTAGATTTCAACCAATTAAATACAAGCTGTGCTAGATGTCAGGCTGTTGGGACGAAAAGTGTGGGGCAAACAGAATGTCCATGCCACAGATAAAGAGCTACTAGTCAAATGGAAGCACCAACAAAACATGTGGCCTGTTTGCTCCCTAAATTTGAATCCCATGGAACAGGTCTGGGTGCATTAGGAAGACGGGTTGCATCATGTCAGCATCCACCAACCACTCTCCAAAACTTGCGAGCAGCCCTCTAGGAATAATGGGTGTTACTGCCTCAACATGAGAGTGATGATATCACCCACAGCACGTCCCATCATTGTCGGGCCTCTATTGATGCCAGAGGTGGTCACCCCCCCCCTCCCCCCCCCCCCCCCCCCCCCCAATGAACACTTTAACCCGTTGTCAGAATGTGTGTGCAAATCCATCACATTGGAAAAAATGAAGAACATTTTGCTTTAGCATTGTTCATGTTGCAGTTGATTATGTTCTGTATTCTTTAAATTGTTTCTACTTTACTATAACCCATTTACACTCTTCTGTGGCAAAATAAATGCAACCTTGCAAAATTTCCATTTGTTGCTTTAATTTTGGACATCAGTGTATATGGGATGACCAACACTAGAATTGAACCAGCAATGCAAAAATTACCAGTCTTGAGCACTACCCATTTCTTTTTGGCATCTCTATGTATAACATGCATCTTTATTTAAAAATTTGCATTGGCTGGGAATTGAATCCAGGCTATCCTGACGGCAATCAAGCTGCCCATTGATAAACTGTCCTAGCTTTATTGAATTACACATGCAGGGAACACTTCAAAGTCGATTTCTCGAGAATTCTTGAGAATCACATCCAACAGCTTTGGGTTGATCTGCTCATCCCACATTGATCCTGTCACATTTTATCCTGAAAACAAGTAGACTCTCCCTGCTTTGCTAGTAATCTGAAGTTCTTTGAAGGGAGAGAAACTCTGATTTTTGTACAGGTTGCTCGTGATGAGAAGTTACAGTACCCTGCATTTTACTGGATACGGATGACATACTACAGTCCCTTGCTGAACTCCTGTCCCTTCTATTTCTCTGCACTTGCACTCCATGTCACACTCATATCTTGTCTTAATTAGTAATCATCCATGTTATGTCTGCCTATTCACTTAATGAGCCCTTCAGGCAAGTAAAAATATTACTTTTTTACCATCAAAACGCAACAGGTCTGTTGCTTATACCAAGTATCCTTGATCTTATATGGCTAATTAAAGCTCTTGATATATCCTTTTCCAAACTGCTTCTGTGCAACACCATGGCAATGAGTCTGTTTTCCTGGCTACTGCAAAGAATCTGTCTTTTTGTGATTCTGAAATTATTCTCCTACATGTTAGCAAAGTTTGACTTTTCATTTGCAAGTATAGGGAAGCATTTAGGAAATGAAGCCTCAAGTGACAATTAAAGAAAAGCTGCTCCATTTGCTAGTAAGAACTTTATTAAGTTAGTGACCCATTTCAGCCTTTACATCAGACCATTTTCAAATGTATCTGATAGGACCAGTAATAATAAATAATATGATGCACATATATAAATCTTTTGCATAAAAAGAGAGGAAAAACAAAGCTTAAATATGTACAATATAAGTACAGAAAGAATATATAACTTACAATGTCCTGTAAAGAAGCAACATCAATTGATATTAAAAAGGTAAAGTCAGGTGGATTTAAAAAGTTAACTGCCCAATGATGTCCTGAGAACAGTGGGCATGTCAAGATTACAAAAACTATAAATTTGATACACTAAAGGTATTGTCATACTTTAGTTTTAAGAAGAATTATATCCTGATGTATTCGAAATATCAAACTGCATGCCTTACCAATAAACTTCAGATTTAATAAAAGTTTAAAATACATAGACAGAAAAAAAAAATCGCAACACCAAGAAGGAGTTGTATGTCGTAAACGAAAGTTGTTAGGTGTGTTTCTACATATTAAAGATGATGTCTATTCAAATTTCGCACCAGTCACATACGAGTGGCAGTAGTAGTGCCACTATGAGGGTGCAAATTCGGTTTACTTTAAATAAACGTTATAACAATTTTTATTCTTTACAGCCCAGAGCATAATATATATTTGATAACAATATGATATCAGAGTAAATGCACCAAATAGCTGTTTATAATAAGTAATCTTTATTCACAACAGACAGTTTTGGCTTTATCACACATTTGCAAGTACATCTAGATTACATCATTAGTGGACTGTTTCATAACTGTCACTGTTTTATCAAGACGGTCAATGATGTCAATATCTTGTAAATGAAATGTTAATTACAATGTGACAGTAGTTTGATAGTTCCACTCTTATGACTATATACAGAGGGATCCAAAAAAACTTATCCACCGTTTGAAAGTCCATAACTGGCAAAGTAATTGACGGAGTTGTCTCATCTTTGGTAGTGTAGTTCCGGCAATTGCCACACAAGCATTGTATTGCGTTGTTTTGTTTTGTCAGATAGTACAGATAGTCGGTGTTTTGTTCTTAGTTGCACCTAGTTACTCAAGTAAACATGGCTGGCGCAAGGCTTACATTCGATGAAAGGAAGTCAGTTTTGAAGTGGTATTTTAAGTAAGAAAACATTAATGAGGTTCAATGGCAATGGCGAAATGAGTATCAAACAGAGCCACTGACATGTTTAATGATTCGTCACATTCGAGACAAATTTGAAGCCGAAGGCTGTGTTAAAGATGTACACAAACAACGATCTGGATGACCTATAACAGTAACAAGTCCAGCTAATTCCTGTCGAGTGTTACAACAATTCCCTCGCTCACCACAGAAGTCTGTGAGACAGTGTGCCCATGAAACTGGAGTGAGCTGCTCATGTGTTTGGCGAATTTTGAAGACAGCAAAGTGGAAGTGCTACATCCCACGATTGCTACACACAATGAATGAGGACGCCCTATTCGTAGATTGGAGTACTGCAAGTGGTTTACTAACACAGTGTGCAACAATGAAGAGTTTACAGAGATGATTGTGTGGTCTGATGAGGCACAGTTCAAACTCAGTGGTATAGTAAATTGCCACAATTGCATCTACTGGGCTGCCAAAAATCTGAATGTCCATGTAGCCAAAGCTGTGAATTTGCCAGGAGTAAATGTGAGGTGTGGGTTGCCTTACCGGGGCTTGATTGGGCCATTCTTCTTTGACGGCACAGTTACTGGTGAGGTGTACCTTCAGAAGCTTCAGACATCCATTTTATCTGCCATCCGAGACTTGTATGGAGACGGAAGAGTTTACTTTCAACAAGATGGTGCCCCAGCCCACTACCAAAATCGTGTTAGGGCGTATCTCAAAGAAAATCTACCAGGAAGATGGATAGGCTGTAGAGGTGCTGTGGAGTATCCACCATGTTCCCCAGACGTAACTCCTCTGGACTTTTACCTGTGGGGAACACTAAAGGACGTCGTTTATCGACAAAAGCCATGCACATCGGATGAACTTCAAGAACCCATCATACATTCATGTGCAAATATCCAACTGAACATGTTGCAGTCAGTAGTTCATGCTGCAGTTCGGCGACATCATTTGTGTGTGGATGTTAATGGTGACCATTTCGAACACCTACAGTGATATCTTTAAGTTGGACTTTAAGCTACACTTTCATCAAAAATGAGACAAGTCTGTCAATTAGTTTGCAAGTTATGGACTTTTAAACAGTGGATACATTTTTTGGACCCATCTGAATTTATAGCTAGACACAATGGACCTAAACCTGGAGCTGACGCCTGGAGTTCGATTTTGTATGTCAACAGAAGCACTCTTGTGGTTCTCCAAGCACCATGATTGTGGATCTGTATGTCAATCTGGTAATTCAACCTGCCGTGCTGCCATTCATGTACAGCATTTCAGAGGGTGTTTCCCAACACGATAACACTCGCCCACATACTGCTGTTATAAACCAACATGCTCTACAGAGTGTCGACAAGTTGCCTTGACCTACTAAATCACCAGATCTGTCTACAATTGAGCACATATGGGACATCATCGAACGGCATCTCCAACATTAACTGCTCCTGTATTGACTGACCAAGTGCACCAGGCGTGGAACTCCAGCCCACAAACTGACATCCAACACCTGTACAACATAATGCATGCACACTTGCATCCTTGCATTCAACATTCTGGTGGTTCCACCCTCTATTAATGTACCAGCATTTCACATTTCCAATGGCTTATCTCATGATTACATTTATCTGTGATCTTACAATGTTACTCACTTAAATATACGAGGTGTGGCTAGAAAAAAACCGGACTAGTACTGGTGAAACAATAAAACGAATGCAATAAGGCTGAAAGTCGCGTGGCCTGTCACGTGACTCTCGCTCCGCCTACTGCTCGAATTTCATCTGCCTCCTGCACTCAGTCTGCCCGTGGCGTCTGTTTTAAGTAGTTGACGTTTTGTCTGTGTGTCGGAAAATGTTGAGTGTACAGAAAGAACAGCGTGTTAACATCAAATTTTGTTTCAAACTAGGAAAATCTGCAAGTGAAACGTTTGTAATGTTACAACAAGTGTACGGCGATGATTGTTTATCGCGAACACAAGTGTTTGAGTGGTTTAAACGATTTAAAGATGGCCGCGAAGACACCAGTGATGACACTCGCACTGGCAGACCATTGTCAGCAAAAACTGATGCAAACATTGAAAAAATCGGTAAACTTGTTCGACAAGATCGCCGTTTAACAATCAGAGCAGTGTCTGAGTTAACAGGAGTTGACAAGGAAAGTGTTAGGCAGATTCTTCATGAAAGTTTCAACATGAACAAAGTGTGTTCAAAAATGGTTCCAAAGTGTCTCACAATTGAACAGAAGGAACGTCGAAGAATGATTTGTTCTGACATCCTGGAAAACATTGAAAGTGATCCCACCTTCTTACAAAATGTTATTACTTGCGATGAATCATGGTTTTTTACTTACGATCCCGAAACTAAACGCCAATCGATGCATTGGAAAACTCCTGGTTCTCCACGACAAAAAAAAGCACGAATGTCAAAATCGAAATTCAAGGCAATAATGATTGTTTTTTTTTGACATCAAAGGGATTGTGCACATTGATTGGGTACCATAGGGACAAACAGTGAATCAGCATTACTACATTAGCATCCTGGCTACCCTACATGAGCGAGTACGGAGAAAACGGAACGATTTGTGGAGAAAAAAGTCATGGATCCTTCACCAAGACAATGCCCCAGCTCACAGTGCGTTGTCAGTGAAGACGTTTTTGGCAAAACACAACATTCCCATCTTAGATCATCCACCCTACTCACCTGATTTGGCCCCCTGTGACTTTTTTCTTTTCCCTAAAGTCAAGTCAGCTTTGAAAGGAACTAGATTTGAGACTGTTGAAGCAGTAAAAGAAAAAGCGACGGAAGTAATGTATGGACTTACCGAAAATGATCTGCAGCATTGCTATGAACAGTGGAAAATTCGTTTGGAGCGGTGTAGAGACAGAGGAGGAGAGTACATTGAAGGAGATAACATGAAATTGTAAATAATTTGTAAATAAATGTTTTTTCCAGCATAGGTCCGGTTTTTTTCTAGCCGCACCTCGTATTACCTAGGCAAACGTATTCCCAAAATTTCATTACTCTACATTAATTATTGCTTGGTTTTGCAATTTTTTCCATTAATGTAGCTGCATCTAATTTGAATGTATAGTTATGTCTTCTAGTGTGCAGGAGTTAAAAAACAAGTAACAGTAAAGGATTCTAGCATAGCTTGGATGCATCGTGGACTGCTTACAAGAAAGTTACATCTCTAGCATAGCTTGGATGCATCGTGGACTGCTTACAAGAAAGTTACATCATGTCAAATCAACACAGAAAAGCATAATTTTCAACCTGACCATCTCTGATTTTTATAAAAATTGGTGTGCTCATTGCAAATGTTGAGAAAATGACAAAATTCCAAATTTGAGAATTGTAGCACAAGTACAATCCAAGTAATGACTGCCTGAAGATCTGAATATGTGTAGAAAAATTGACAAACACTGCACACAAAAATGGCTGTGACTTCTATTATAACAGATAGAACTGTGAAACAGGTAATTTTGGAAAGGGCTGGGCACAAGCTTTCAAATGATATCCAACATGGCTATATTAAAACAGTGTACACAATTAAAGGCAAAGACTTTGACCTCGAATATCTTAAAACATGACATCTTAAAAATTATTGAAAAAATGTATTTGCTTGTTTGTGTTACACTACAGATCATAGTTAAAAATCAAGTTTCGACATCATTTCATTTCAATTAGTTTGTTTTGTTTTGTTTCAAGCCGCAAATACAACTGGGGTCATACGTGCCCAAGTCAAAACTATAGAACATGAAGAGAGAGAGGAGTTTAAAAAAAACAACTACACATCAATCCCAATCAACATAAGAGAAGACAGTTATAAACGAGACCTGGAGAAAGGGCTATAAAATACACCATAGAGAAATGGAGGTCCAGAACTAACAATTAAATGGCCTTCAGCATATTGCTACAATGGATAATAAGTAAAACCGCAGTCAGCAACTCGCTTGTCGTTTGCTAAAATGGCCGATAACTCAGATGGTAAACCCAAGTGTGAACGTAAATGGTTAAAAAATGGGCATTCCATCAGGAAATGGCGGACAGTTAAAACTTGGGTGCAAACTGCACAAAGTGTTGGGGGAGCACCACTTAGCAAAAGGCAATGGCTAAAAGGGCAGTGCCCAATACGCAACTTAGTTAAAATGACCTCCTCCCGGTGGGAGGGCCGAGAGGTCGTCGTCCAAGCCACCGGGAGAGGCTTAATAATCTGGAACTTATTCCCATGAAGGGAGGACCAATGGCGATGTCAAAGTGACACCATTCCCGACAGATAGCAACACAGAGATCGTCAGAGGGAATATGAGCTAGTGGGCCAAGGTACAAGGACTGCAGCATTAGCAGCAGTGACAGCAGCCTTGTTTCCTGGCAGACCAACATGACCAGGAACCCACATAAACACCACAGTGGTTCCATCAAGAGTGAGCAAGTGACAGTTTTCCTGGACCCGTTGCACTAAGGGATGAGAGATGTACAGTGCACAGACTTTGAAGGGCACTGAGTGAGCCTGAGCAGAGGACACAATTGAAAAGTCGGTGTCGCTAGATGTGTTCCGTGGCTGATACAGGGCGAACAGCTTGGCTGTAAATACTGTGCAGTGTGCTGTAAGCCAATATCGAAAGACATGGGTGCCAATGACAAAGGCACACTCGACTCCATGGTCAGTTCGGGAGCCATCAGCGTACGCAAAGGTACTATCACGAAGTTCCATATGCAGGTCGTGAAACTGAAGGCGATATATCGAGGCTGGAGTAGTGTCCTTAGGAAGCAAATGTAGGCCAAGGTTAACATGGGCCACTTCACGAAGCCAAGATGGTGAAGAGTTCACACCCACTGGGAAAGTTGCAGGTAGTGTGAAGTTAAGCCGCCATACCAAGTGTCGAAAGCGGACTCCAGGAGGTAACAGAGAAGAGGGATGCACCCCATACTGGGCATCAAAGGAGTCATCAAAGAAAGAGCATAGAATCGGTGGCCATGCATGGCAGGTGAATGGCATGCATACCTGCTGAAGAGAATAACACAGCTGTAGGACAGTGGTAGTTCAGCAGCTTCGACATATAGGCTCTCAACCGGGCTAGTGTAAAAGGCGCCAGTGACCAAATGGATGCCACGATGGTGGATAGTGTAGAGACGGTGTAGAAGGTACAGACGTGCAGATGCATAAACAAAGCCCCCATAGTCTACTTTCGAACTGACAAGGGATCAGTACAAACGGAGGAGGGTGGTTCAGTCTGCATCCCAGAAAGTACTGTTGAGGACATGTAGGATATTGAGGGACCATGTACAGCGGGCTGCCAGGTAAGACACATGGGAGGACCAAGAGAGTTGCCTATCGAGCACGAGCCCCAGGAATTTTGAAGTTTCAAAGAACGGAAGAGTAACAGGCCAAAAATGTAAAGATGGTGAGAGAGACCATTTGTGTCGTCAGAAATTCGTTCAAACGGTTTTGTCAGTGGAAATACAAAAGTCATTTTCAATGCTCCATGAGTGAAGATGATCGCGACATCGCTGAAGAATCCGCTCAATGAGACAGGCCCATGGAGAACTGCAATACATGGCAAAATTGTCAACGAAAAGGGAGCCGGAGATGCCCAGTAGAAGACAGGCCATTATAAGGTTAATGGCAATAGCAAAGAGGATGACACTGAGGACAGAACCCTGAGGCACACTGTTTTCCTGGATAAAGGTATCTGACAATGCAGAGCCCATATGCACCTTGAAAACTCGGTCTTTTAAAAATTCCTCAAGGAAATGGAGAAGGCGGCCACAAAAGCCCCACATGTAAAGAGTACAGAGGATACCAGTTCTCCAGCAGGTGTCGTAGGTCTTCTCCAAATCGTAAAGCATGGTCACAGTCAGCTTTTTCTGCAGAAAACCATTCTTAAAATGGGTGGACAAAATGATGAGATGATGGTCAACTTCAGAATGGCATGCTTGAAATCCAAGCTGTGCAGTGGTTAGTAAATTGGGAGACTCAAGCCACTATAGCAGCCAAGCATGAATCATACGTTCCATCACATTGCAAACATAGCTGGTGAGAGAGATGGGGCGGTACCTAGAAGCAAAGTGTTTGTCCTTACTGGGCTTAGGTCTGGGTATGATGGACATTCACGCCAGCGTCCGGGAAACGTGACCTCTGCCCAGATGTGGTTGTACGTATTAAGAAGAAAGTGCTTGCCCGCAAGAGAAGGTGCTGCAACATCTGAATGTGGACAGGATCTGGCCCTGGTGCGGAGGATCGGGATGAACTGAGAGCGTGATCTAGCTTCCTCATAGTAAAGGCGGCATTGTAGCACTCACAATTCTAGGAAGAGAAGGGTATCGCCTGAGACTTCTCCACTCGTTTCCGATCAAGTAAGGTAGGGTGATAGTGGGAAGAGCTCCAAATATCCGTGAAATGGTGGCCCAACGTGTTGGAGATAGCAATAGGGTCCACGATGACATCATCTGCTACTGTCACACCGGAAATTGGGAAATAGATCTTGGTCCCAGAGAGCCATAGGAGGTTGGCCCACATGACAGAGGAAGAGGTGGAACTGTTAAAAGAACTAGTGAATGAAATCCATCTAACTTTTTTGCTATCCCAAAGAATGCAACGGCATTGAATATGAATCTGTTTATAACAAATGCAGTTTGCCATTGCAGGATGACAGTTAAAAACATGGAGAGCATGTCTCTGCATGCGAACTGTGTTACGGCATGCCTCAGCAAGGGCCTGGGACATAGCGAGGTAAAGAGGAAGTGCAAGGAATGGAACATTCTGCAGCAGTAAGGATAAAATTTGTAAGACATTCCATCTGGTCATCACAACTGGCGAAATCTTGTTCTGCATAGGCCGCTAGCGAGGAGTAAAGCTTCAGCCTTAGTAAGCTGCCATTTGGGTGCACTGGAAAGTGGGGTAGGAGTCAGCAAATGGATGGCACATTGGAAATGGTCGCTCGAGATGTCAGAAAGAATGGACCACTCGAGACAATGTGCAACCTGAGCAGTGCAGAAGGACAGGTCCAAATGGGAATAGGTGTGCAAGGAGTCGGAAAGGAATGTGGGTGCTCCAGTGTTAAGGCAGAAGAGGTTAAGTTGATCAAGAAGATTAGCCAAGAGGGCACCTCTCCGACAGGTTCTGGGAGAACCCCAAAGGCGATGATGCGTATTAAAGTCACCGAGTGGCAGAAATGGGTGAGGCAGCTGCCCGATAAGCTGGAGGAAGTCTGCCTGATGACATTGAACGACGGAGGGATATAAATGGCACAAAGGGAAAAAACCAGGTGAGGAAGGAAAAGGCGAAGAACTCAGGTGTTGGTTGAGAGGAGGGACGTTCGAAGACTTCTCAGGCATACTCCTTCTATCCGTTCTGGCCCACTAGTTGTGTAGCTGGTGGCTTCTCCCCTTGAAGCAAGAGTTTGATGGCTTGTTGCACAGCTGGACCAGGGGATGGTGATGCTACCTTGACAATGGATGATGTCACAACCTCAGAGCTGAATTTAAGGTCGCATGTCTGCATGGCCGTGTCCTTCATGGAGCGAAATGTAGCAAGAACACAACTATAGGTGCCAGACAGTAGAACGCAGAGTTTGCAACAAGCCAATAATTTGCAAGCAACTGGGTAAGGTACTTTTTCCTTTACCCAGGTCTCTTGGCCAGCCCACTCATCAAGATACATGGAACAATCTTGAGAGGAGGCTGCATGGCCGCCATTGCAGTTGATAAAGAGGGCAGAAGGAGGCGGGCAATTGCCCTCGTGCGCATCACTACCACATATTACACATTTGGCTAGGTGTCGACAAGAGGTTCTAGTGTGGTTGAAACGAATACATTGGTAGCAGTGCATCGGGTTCGGAATGCACAATCGGACTGTGATAATTTCATAGCCCGCTTTGATCTTGGACGGAAGCACCACTCTATCAAAGGCGAGGAGAAGAATGTGTGTGGGCACTAAGGAGGAATCTGCCTTTTTCATCACCCGATGGATGCCAATGACACCCTTATCAGAGAGGTACGACTGGATTTCGGCCTCGGTCAAACCATCGAGTAGCCTAGCGTAAATAACACCACAGGAAGAATTCAAAGTTCTTTGAGCCTCAACATGAACAGGATAGCTGTGGAGAAGTGAGGCAGCAAGCAATTGTTGCGCTTGATAATTGGAAGTAGTCTCCAAAACCAAAGTGCCATTCCATAAAGAAGAGCAGGATTTCACAGGGTCAGTAACTGCATCAACACCTTTCTGAATAAAAAACGGATTTACCGTTGTGAAGAACTGATGATCTTCAGTATGTGAAACCACAAGGGACAGTGGTGCAGCTGGAGGGCTCTTTGAATCGTTAGCCTCATTCAGTTTACGTTTCATAGAAGTTAATTGTGAATATGATTGGCTCATCGCAAGTAAATTCCCTGTAATTGCCACCGTCTCCGATGGTATGCTCCATCCAACTGGGGGCCTCCTTCACAAGGGGGCGCACCAGCTTTAGGCGATTGTTCACACCTCCCAAACACCTGACAGAGGGAACAATTGGCAATTGGGGAAGGTAGCAGCTCAAGCAATCACCCCTCCCTGGCCTGGCCTATACTAGGGGGTATGCACTAACCCCATCTGTCGACCCAGGGCTGGGAATTATGTGTTACCCAGTCACCTGTTAGGCATCAGACACAAGGGTTGGCCTTCAGGAGCACAAAGGGAGGAAGAAGAAAAAGAGGAACCACAAATGCCAAAGTGGAGGAAGGATAGGAGAAGGGAAACCTCAGAGTCTGGTTAGGTGCACATCTTTTTGTGAAAGGGTATACATTTGATTTGTTGGTGGTGTCACATCAACCTATGTAATAATGTCTTTCTTGTCCACAATGAACATGTACAGTCTCTTGGAGTATGCAAATGAAGGTGAAAGAATAACAGGATGTAGGAAGCTAATCGTAACCTCTTTACTAACATTCAAAACACATCCAAGCCACCAAAGGTCTTTGTACAACTGCAACAAATCCTGTGGTATCACTGAGGTAAGAGTCTTGTTGGGTATGTGTTAGATGTTCTTTCTGATGTCTGGTTAATTGGAGAAAACTATTGCTTGGATTTTCTAATGGCCAATGGATATAACACAATGTAACTATGTGCAAACCACTACTGAGTGAGAGCTTCTTCTTCATTATACTCACTGTTAGTTGTATAATGAAAGTGACAAACTGCAAGATTCTTGGAACACCATTCAAACAACAGTCTGTTTGACATTATCTGAGAGATGTAGATGCACTACAGACTGACATAGGCAGCAAGTCTCTTGATGGTACCAGCAATACCATTACAAGGTCTTTCATTGACAGTCAGCATCACATGTCAACTCTTTCAATCCAGAACCATTCAACATGTACTGCACATTTTGTTGGATACTGCAAACACACACACTATGGGTATCGGCTGCACCAGCTAGAACACAGTTCTTGGGTCATAACTGGCAAAATTTGGATAATCCTATTTTTAGTCCTGGAAGAGTATCTTTGAATGATTTATACAGCTCATTCAGACTTTCTAACACCAGTCACTTTTGTTTGTGAACTCTGAAACCATTTTCCTTGACAGAAACAAAATCCTTCTTCCCAGGCAAACAGCAGCTTATACCTTATTGATTGTAGAACTCTATGAGAGTTCCCAACGTGCTCAGTCAGGACATGTCTCAGGTGATGAGTTGCTAAGATAACACATTCTTTGAGAAACTGAGTAGTAGAATGCAAGACAGAGCTAACCCACACACAAATGGAACTCAAATATTTTGTGTTTCTTACCAATTCAGAGAGATTCCAAAATATTTCTTTTGTACTGTGGAAGAGTAAAGGTGGGTAATGTTTATTCATATATATGGTATAATGAAAATATATTAGTAGCATATGAAAATGTCAATAGCTCATTTTTAACAATTTGTGAATTAGCTTCTTCTAGCATTTTAGCACTGTTTTGGTTTTCTCACAAAATAGTTTTAACCTTCAAATTCAGTTTCAATCCTTTGAAATGCTCCAACTTTTTGAAGACATGTCAATACTAGGATCCTCTCAGTGCTTGTGGTGCTAGAACTGAATTTCTCTTTCAATTGGATTATAATTTCAGATTCCATGGACTGGCTGTTGTGTTATCTTCATCATCACTGACATGCAAATCAGTGAAGCAGTGTCAGCTAAAAAGACTTGCCCCAGGCGATGAGACTTCCCAACAGGAGGCCTTAGCCACAAGCAAATTTCACACCAGTGTCTCACCAAGAGATACCAAACTGTCATTTAATGTAACTAAAGTCATATTTGGGGTTGCAGATGTGTATGACTCATCTGAGGAGTTGTGAAGTTTTGTCATTCACATCTGTTTCAATGTAGTTGATTTAGCCACATGTAGTTAATTGTTCCTACATCTATCACATATTTTGTGATCTGTCATTATGCCACTGATCGTATCAACTTTTGCACTTTACATAGACATTTCTTGTATCTGTTTTGTCCATCTACCCTGAAGGGATTACAGCAACATGTGATCCTCTCAAACTCCATCTTCATCCGGCGGATTTGTCCGGTCACAACACACAACTTTTGCTACAGCTTCCTCTGTATAGTTGGCATCCACATTTCCATTCAAGCTATGAAAGCAAACATTTCACTCACATGATCTCCTATTTTCTCACTTACTCTCAGATAACAGAACTTAATAATATTTGTGTGCCATTGCCATGTTCTTGGTGTACATAATGATGCTACACACACACAGAGTCATGTGTGTGTGTCCATTATGGGTGAAGGCCTTAACAGGAGAAAGCTTTAATTGTAAGAGTCTTTTTATGACTCACCATCTCCACTACATGGTGAGTAGCAACTTTCCTTTTCATAATATTGTTACATTCCAACCTGGATTTTCCATTGTTTGATTTTCAACTTGATAATTTAATATTCTGATTGGTGTAAAATGAAGAAGCAAATATAATTTTTAACCTTTGAAGTTTACACGTTTTGAAATAGAAGGTCGTAGGTCAAAAGTCAAGATCACTGACCTTAATTGTGTAATTTGTTTGAATATGGCCAAACTGCACATAACTTGAAGGCTTGTTCCCAGTGATCTCCAAATTACCTGTTTCACAGTGCTATCACCATTATAACAGAAGTTACAGACATTTTTGTGTGCAGTGTTTGTAGAATTTTCTGCACTTTTCAGATCTTCCGGTGGCCATTACTTTTGTCGTACCTATGTTACAATTCTGTAAATTGGCATTTTTCATTCATCATGTGCAATGAACACACCAAATTTGATAAAAACTGAAGATGGCCAGTTTGAAAATTGTACTTTTCTGTGTAGTTTTGACATGAAATGACTCAAATGCATTTTTACAAGTCTAGATACAGCTACAAATTCATGGAGTAGCTTTACAGGAAGTTGTCAATAACAGGGTGGCAGATGTCAAAAAAGCTGCTTTTGCTTCATGTGCACTGCTCATTGAGCATCTTCTCCTTGGATTTTTTTCTGGTGGGTGTAATTTTTCTTTCTTTCTTTTTTCTTTTTTTTGCATATGCCCATAAAATATCGGTTCTTCATTGTATGAAGGATTATGAGTTTGTACAGTGGCACATACAAAATTTACTTGCACGATACTGTGTATGGTCTACAAGATTAATTTATTTAGTTAGCTGGTTTTTACCTTACAAGGCCATCATTAGGCTTTTACTGACTATTGTTATAAAACAAGTTACAATATTTGTAAACAAAGCTGAAAAAGATTTTACTCATCTAGACTGAGGCACAAACACACCATAAATGTCAAATATTTGATAATACAGCAGTAAAGCAATTACAGAAGTAAAAAGTTGAACAGTATATAAATACAGAGAGAGCAAACAAGTGAAAACATCAACACTAAACACAAAGACAATGCCAAAATAACAGATCAGATTAAATTAAATCACCAATTCCAATAAAATAAAATTGTCCACATCTTTCATAGGAAACAAAAACTGAAAATTGTACCCATCCTCTATGCTTCCCCTGCTCCTCCTCCTACTGTCTGTAGGAAGTGATGTACGATACCATACCTAGGACATATACCACAGAGACAGCAAAAACACTGAAATCCTGCAACTATACTACACAAGGAACATAACAGCACAGCACTTTTTCAACAGAAAAGATAAGACCCAATTACTAGGCAACAGTGAGGTATACACAATTACTTCCCCTGACTGTGATCAGTTTTATGTTGGTCAATCAGGCACACACACAGCTACAAGGTTGGCTGAACATGAACCCAGCTGGAGGTTGTAGAATAATGACTCCACATTTGTTGAGCATGTAATGAGTGAGGGCCACAGCTACCAGCTTCAGTCCCATGCCACTTAGCAAACAAAGGCCAAAATGCAACCTGTTGGGAATCCTCGAAATCAGCAAACATCTGGCCCATGCTCCAGATTTAATATTAGACCAAGCACAGCTCGCTTCCTCTCCTAAACTTCACTTAATCCTCAAAGTATTCCAAATGCTTCCCACATTGTCTGTTCCTTTCTATTCCTCCATTTTCCCATATTTATTTATTTATTTTATTGTGAATGCTTATGTACTCTACAGATTCAGTTGCTACAATTGTCAATTCTACCTTATACTCTGTTTATGAATCAATTTTCATATGTAATACCACTTGTCAGGTACCACTTTCATTTTATTTGGAATGTTAATTTAATTTAAATTGTTATACTGGTGCTGTTTTTTAGTTAAGTGTTTATGTTTATTCTATTTTGGTTACTTTATATTTATTTGCTGTTCAACTTTTCAATAACATTATCACTGTACTGTCAAAAATGACATTTACTGTCAAAGATGACATTTACTATGGGTTCATGCCTCAGTCTAGATGAGTAACATCCTTTCCAATATTACTTACAAATACTTTAACTTATTTGATGATGAGATTGAGTTAAAGTCTGATGAAGGTCTTGTAAACCAAAAACTGGTTAACTAAATAAATTAATCTTGTAGAAAATTGTGCATTTCACTTATTATTACACTGTTTTCCAAAAAAAAAGAAGAATAAAGTATCAAAAATATCTTTAAATTCTTCTATCTAAGCTTTGTTTTTCACCTCCTATTATGTACAATATTTATATATCCATCATATTATGTATTATTAATGGCTGTATCAGATCCACTTGAAAAGGATAGATGTAAAGGCCAAAACTTGTTGTGGACTTAATAGAGTTCTTACTAGAAACTGGAGAGGTTTTTCTTTAATTGAACATACAGTTGTGAACTAAACACCCTCAAAAAATGGAGAAACTGATAATTTAAGAATCACTGGTCTCACAACTACATAATTTTAGGGAGTTTCTTGTCCCTGTTTAGCTAAATGCAGATATGCTTCTGCCTGCTCATCTCAGAAAGACAACACAAACACAATCAAAATCCATGTAGTTCAGACTGTGTGGATACAACGTCTCCTCCTAAATTAAAGCAATAATGTAACATTATATGGAGCATCTGGCAACAGCAACAAATACCAGATTCAACATGAGTAATCAAGTGCAAATACAACAATAAGCAGAATGAGATACAAATGTGATACAGTTAATAGGGAACATATCAAAAATTCTGAAAATCGCACTTCAGTAAATACAGAGATGCTTATATTACTAGTAACCATATTTGGATTTGAGATGTGGACAATGGAAAAATATGGCATGACCTTTTTTTCCCTCTCTTTAATAGAGAATATGCTACGGACAGTCACTTTTCCACAGCTCCTTACGCAAATGTAACAGGCCAGAGAATAGCTATTACTAGTACAAAATACCCTATATCATGAATCGTGTGGGGGCTTAAAAACAAATGTAGATGAACATTTACCGTAGCCTGGCACGCAGTTTTAAGCTACTGCCTATGTTAAGTGATAAATCGTGACAATTCTTTTAAATGCTGGCTTGCAAATGGGTTTCAAAGTCTTGTGAACTGAAAGAGACACAATTAAAATAGATTTAGTCAAAATAAATCCACAGACAGAGATCAACATACTGCAGAAGAAACACAATACTTTCTAAACATCATGACAAATGAAAGTCAGAAACATGAACAAATAAGCAGTGAAAAGAATGGACGAGCAAAGGCAAAGACGACCTGTAAAGAAAAGGTGATTGGTTGGTTGGTTGAATTGGAGGAGGGGGCCAAACAGCAAGGTCATCAGTCTCATCGGATTAGGCAAGGGTGGGAAGTTGGCTGTACCCTTTCAAACAAACCATCCAGGCCATGCGCTCAGTATAAAAGCGGCCAACGCACGCCAGCAGAATCATTCCGCTGTGAGCTATATCTGCAACAGCATTGAAGCACTGTGCCTCGTCGACGTGTCTATCATCAACGTCACCATTGCATGCCAGTCTACAAACACATAATAAGCCTGGAGAATAAACTTGGCACAAATGGAACTGCACAAAGTGTCATATTGAATGGACCGATTTTTTTCCGTGGATGTAGAGTTAATTTCAGTCTTGACGTTGCCACAGGTATTTAGGGAAATCACAGAAAACCTAAATCAGGATGGCGAGACGTGGGTCAGAACCGTTGTCTCAAGAATGACAGTCCAGTACCTCACTCAGTAAAAAGAAAGTGACTAGTTAGTGATAGATACTAGTATGTTGTAGAAATAACTAGGGAATTACAAGTTACACAGAAGGCTCTGGAGGGACATTGTCCATTATGTCTTCGGAAATTACAGGCTCTCCATGGATCATAGTGTAAATACATGAATGATGAAATGCACGTCACCATAAGGTAATCTATAATTCTGTAATGCATACTCATGTGTAGTACTTGGTAGTGTACATCGCCCATCCAAAAAGTTCTGACACTGATTTTTCGCTGGAATAGAAGCAATGCCAATGCAGTAACTAGGGTGGCAGCTTGAACTACCAACCAGAAACAAAAGATGTGCATTCGAACAGTCAGTTGTGAGCAGTTAGTGTTAATAGTGGATGTGCAGCCATCATATGTCAATGATGTGTCACAAATCATAACAGAGCAACTTTTCTAAATCCAGACATTCTCCAGATTGTTTTAAAGAGGAGAAACGTGTGCAAAGTTGTCCTGCACATCTTGACTCCTGAACAACAACAATGTGTGTACTCCTGCCGCAACTTGATTGAAATAAAAAACACAGGTGATTGTTTTCTGGGAAAAAACAATCATTACTGGTAATAAAACTTGGTGTTATCAGTAAGAATCTACTGCAAAATGACAAACTGCAGAAATTTACAACACTTTGATGACATAACCAATATAAAAGCCTTGTGATGTACTAGTTGAACATTGCCCCAGACAAGGTCTTCTCTGACAGTTTCACATGATTGTATGAATGTTCTGTGTATTATACTCAAGTAGGGTGGGGGTGGGGATACTATGTAGAACGCCCGAAGCTTTAAAAACAACGTTAATCCAGTCTTGAACTTTTGGACTGATGTGGTGTTTCCTCAAAACAACAGGCATCAGTGTAGCCTGGCACAGATCTTTAACTTGTCAGAATGGTCCATCACAGCATGTGGTAAGAGCAAAAATATGGTACCTCAGTAAATTCCCCGAAGCTGTGGTTGACTTCTCCTCTATATCCTTGCTCTAGAGGGTACTGGTGCTAGCCTCATACAGCTTTGTGGGATGGCCTCTAGAGTTTGCAAGGTATGGAGAACTAATAGAGTCTGAGTCAGACTATGAGGCATGCCTAGGTGGCTCAGTTGGTAGAACACTATCTGCAAAACACGGGTATCTAGGTTTGATTTCTGTTCTAGCACACAGTATTAACTTGAAACATCACAGTGTATACTTCACTAAAATGCAGAAATTACATCATCTTATAATACTCATATTGCACATATAAAATAATAAAAATTGTTAATGTCTGTATGTTGCTACATCATCATCGTTTCTAGCTAGCTTCCACAACAAAATAGTTTTTAAAGAGAGCATTTCTGAACAGAAAACTCTGTAATGTTCAGATTTCCAATACATTAAACTGTGTAAATGGCACTATTGACTACAAGCAGAGTTGCTAATATCCATCGTCCTCATCATAATCATCAGTCATCTGACATCCACCACTGCGTAAAAGCCTCAGCCTCAAACTGCACCATTACTTTTGTGTATCTGCCTTGGCTTATCTAGTGGAATCCAACAATGAACTTGGTCCAGTTCAGCTGCCTGGATTCTTGTCCCGTCCACCTTCATATCATTTTCATTACAGTTGTATTTATGTCTTCCATTTCAGTTTGTTACCTCATTTCTTACGAAGGAGAATAATTACAGCACTGTTCCAGTTTTGTGGATTTATATTATTCCATATTTATTCTAAACATAACTGTGTTCTTTACTATTGAATTACTTTGCTTTCAGCTTTATTATTTCTGCTGAAACACCATCTTCTCCAGATGTCTTCCTTTTCTTCATGCCTTGAACAGCTTTGTACAGCTTATCTGACATTACTTCCAGAACGTTATTATTTTCATTATTAATTTCTCTGTGTTACTGATTCGCCTCTTGAATTGCACAGACATTTAAACGAATCTTTGAAAAGTTGCACAATTTTCTCTCTGTTGTTAGTTAGTGCACTATTTGCCAGTCAGGTCATGAAATGTGATGTATGCGCAACCTAAGTTTAAGACCGGTGTTCCTTCTCTTCTTTCTTCCCTGCTGAATTATAAATAAGTGTGTCTTCCAGTACGTCACAAAATGAATACTGTAAAATTATAAACTTGTTACTTTCCTGTACATAAGCATTGATATTGGGAAACTATTCACTGCACAGAAAATAAGTTAAGCAGTGCAAAGGCAGACACATAACCAAAAGAAAAGTAATGTAATCCATTTACCAAACTGCTATGTTGTTTTAATTAGTGTATGTTGTGACTAAATAACCAAAGGTCACTGTTCCCACAAGTGGCTGTGAACTGTGCATATGTAACTAATATTAGCAGCAGCTAGATCACTTACGTCTCAACTATCATGTTATTCAATCTTTTTAAATCTTACAGATGCTTGTTCCCCATATATGCTCCAAATATGCCAGACATCATCTTTAGAAGTCAACAGATCATGAAATACCTGAAAGATTAACAAGTGATGTACATTGTTGTGCAAAATGGAATTAGTAATCATGTGGACATATAATTCATGGCAGCATCTGGTTATTACATAATGCATATCACTCAATATTAAGATATATGAATAAGAGCAAACAAAAAGGAGGAAGAATTGGTGATGTATTGGGCAGTTACAAATTTGTGTGCATGGCATAACAAGCACACCTGGTTGTCAGAAGGTGATAAGGAGATCCCTGGTGCTTTTGAAACTCAGGAAGGTTTGCTGAAGATGCAACTCTGGAACTTGCTGTAGCCAGCAACTCACACAGCTAGACTACTTACTTGTTCCAACAGCTGACAGTGCCACATATGCACAGCCAGCGGTGAGCACATCACGATGAGTCTGAGACATGCCCTCCTCCTCCTCATCATGGACTTGCATTCAGTCTACATGCTTCTACCATATATGCCGGCTACCCTGCTGTTGACAACCTATGCTGTCAGCTTGGACTATATTCATGTTTGACTCCGGCTGGATTTCTCACGGCAGTCTGATGAACCTTGGCTTTATTCACAGGCTTGCAGTTTTTCTGTGATCATTCTTTGCATAAACACAGCAAGCCAGAAGTTTCTGTTGTGTGCCAAACCCTCAAACTGTACAGAACTTGTAACTAGTGGTTGTGTTCCAATAAAGGGAACAGAAGAAGCACCATTCCAACAGTGGCAATAAGGTTCTACACATACAGGGTGTCGTATGATGGATCCTGGGTTCCTAGCATTCAAGAAATCTCTGGAGAAGGTTGAGCTTATGGCTGCTCTACAGGGAGGTTATCAGCGGCCTCAGGAGAAATGATAAACAACAGATGAAACTGCAGGCAGAACAACAATAACAACAACAGCAACTCACTGCTTTGATACAGCAACAGGTAACAGCATGTCTAGCATCGAACTCAGTAGAGTTGGCTGTGTTTTCATTCCCATTTTTCCAAGATGTAAGGATAATTGGATGTATAATCTGAAGGCTACACCACTAATTCACAGCATCTAAAGTTAATGATTCAGAAATTCAAAAGTCTCTCTTTTGGCCAATTCCTCTCAAAACATTTTGTATTTAGCTCTTCATCTCCATCCATTAGACAATAGGGACAGATTGTCATTTTCTAGAATGTGCGAGCTTTTGTCAGCTTACTATAGTTGCAACGCCCATACAGGGTTTACTAGGCTTCAATTTTTTCAGTGTCAGAGATCAGTTTCCAAATTGTACCAGGAATGGATCACAGAACTAAAAGGCCCAAGTCGGAAGTGTAACTTTGTAAGTACACATGAGACATGTAAAAAAAATCTTACACAGACACTCTCATTCAGCACTGAGTAACATTATTCAATATAGGTTAGCATGCAGGTTTTAAAAAGTTCTGAGCCTTCTTTAGAAGTCCTCAGCATTACAAGTTTTTGAATTTACACAGAGAAATGAACATTTTTGGCAAAAACATTCTGCAGTTTCCTCTTTAAATTCAGCAGAGACTGACAAACAAGCAGTTCACTCACAAGAGTGTAGCCAGAAGTATGTGTTGTTACCAGTCAATAATACTGTTCCCAACAAGACTCATGGCAGCATACACAACCAATGTTCCAGTGATATGATTCCAAGTCAGTGTCATACTCTTCTAATTCTAGCTCTCTTCCTACATTACCCTACTGCAAGTGGTAGTTGCTGCTCAACCCAGATTCTTTTGAGCGTCACCCTCACCACCAATGCCCATGTGTGATGAACACCACTCTCAAAACCAATGTCCCATGTGTGATGAACAGTGGTTTCGGTGTTGGAAATAGACCATACAAGTAGCATGATGCAGTAAATAAAATCAGAACCATTTTAAAACCTGAGACAACCATCAAAAGTAAGTTGCTAATTGAACTGAAAATTTTCCAGAAACTGATAGCATTTCAAGATGGTACAGAGGCTTTAGCTTCGCTTATAAACTCTAATAAATAAATCAAGTTGGGTTTGCAAATCTTCAGGTCATTTACCCCTTATTCTGTATGAGGACATTAAAAACAAATTAAGTAGCTTCTAACAACCTTAAGTGATGACAGCTACCTTGTCTAGTTCATGGGAGTTCCCTTCATTAGTTGTACACAAACTGAACAGCTCACTAACTGTGTGAAGACTTTAAGACAATTCCCAAGTTGTGGTGAACAGCTTAATTCCACACATCCAAGGCCTCTACTCAAAATTAAAATTTGGTAAATAAATCTTTCAGAGGTTTACTTGCAACCACATTTGAATCCAGGCTCCAAATGAGTGATCATTTTCAAAACCCCCTCTATCAATAGCGGCAGCTCCCTTTCAGCATTTCTAGCGCACCTGTCATTTTTCAAAGGTACTTGAAACAGTTGAGCTGAGAGATTCTGTATGTCATGCTGTAACTATCTTTACAATGTAATCAACACAGGTTTTAGCAACCATGAGCATCTCAAAAACCTACACTCACTTTTTCTGCCTTACAGAAAGCTGGCCCCTGAATTGCTATCCCTAAAAGTGTCTTTTTATTTATTTATTTATTCCAAATATTCAGGCAAGAACCTGGGTTTCAATACGAAGAAAATGGGATACTTGCTACCAAACATAATGTATAGGCCACTGACAACAAGTCCCCACATTGGAACTTTAAAGAACTACAGTCTTTCACCGATTGCGCAACACTTTAACACACTCCAAAAGAAGGGGACCATTTGGTCATCCACAAGTGACAATCCAGTCCACACTCTTAAACAAGCCTTGCAAAAGGTAACTTGTTGGATGCCCTACTGTTCCAACGAACACTTGATTCTTGTCACAGATGGTTCCCAGCATGGTATTGGCTACAGCCTTTCACACTAGGAAGCAGAATCAGAACACCCAATACCTTTCAGTTCCAAAATGTTTAATAAGGCTCAACAAAACTACAACCAGATCAAGAATGAGGCCTTTGCAATCATCCATGCACTGTACAAATTTCACATCTACTTCTATGGCATGAAATTCCAGCTAAAGACTAATAACACGACTTTGTTCACTTTATTTGGTCATTGCTCATTGTTTCTTGGCAACACAGTATAATGCATACAGCAGTGAACCCTGTGTATCAATACTCCATTACATACAAATCAACAAGCCAGCATATGAATGTGGACGCTTTTTCCTGGCTGGTCCTGATGCAGAATTTGACGAACATGAGATCAAGTGCTTCCAAAATGATGCATAAGCACTTTTCGTTCTAATTAATTTTCCAACCATGGCGTCCACCACTGTGACAGAACTGTGAAATGACCTCATGTTGCACCATGCTTTTAAGTGGATGAAGTCATGTTGGCTGGACAACTTGCGCGCATCATCGGGCCCAACAATTTGATGCTACGTTTCTTTCAAACCTACTTGCTTATGAGAATGAGTCAGCCACAGTGTTGATCCCACCCTTACTCCCCATAAGGGTTCTCGCCCTGCTTCATGTGTCATTAGGACTTCATTTGGACAAACACCTTGGTTCGCCACTCGCTTATTGGTAAGCTATTCATCAAAGACATTGAAGAGCTTGCGTGTCCATGTTCCAGGTAAAATCCCCAGCTGGAATCACTTCCAAATGTTTTGTCATCCTTGCTGCTCACTGACACCAATTTCACATAGACTTTGGGAGTCCTTTTCTCAACCTGACCTTTTCTCTACCTATGTGGCCAATCGTCATGGACTCTAGCTCATAGTTTCATATTGATTCTTGTTGTTAAGATCTTCAAACAAATTAAAAACTAGAAAATATCAAGCCACACTTTGTAGGTAACAGTCTTCATCAGGGTTGTAAATGTAAGTATGAAATGAGAAAAATGTACATGCATAAAAAAAAGATATTCATGAAATATTCATTAACTCTGACAGATTACAACCAAATTGTTGCCTTATAATCTAACCCAGATCTCAGGTTATGCTACAGAATATTTGAGTGCAAGAGTTGTAAATTAACTACAGAATGTGCAAAATTTGTAAAAAAAAAAAAAATCCATAACAAATTCATTGACTTTGATACGTTACAACCAAACTGTGCCATACAATCTACAGGCTACAGATCTGTCGGTCACCACTACATACGTTAAAATAGTAGGTTTTTAGTCACAACACATTTGTTAGCTTCATCAAATCATAAGTATCACATTTCCACATCCCTAGACCAAATGTTATTCTACAGCTTATGATGTAAACACAACTTTCACTTTAAAAAAAGTGCGAATGATAATGTCATTGATCAACGGTGAATGACAAACCACGATCTTCTGTACACTTGCCACCTCCACTAGCCCTCTACAGGCCTAGTTAACATCATAATCGAATAACCAGTCATACAAACTAAACGACTTCTTGTGAACTAAATGAACGAACGCCAGCTACAATTCAAAGGTACAAATGAAATAAACGAAGACGTCATCTATACAGCACCAAGTATAACACCGCTGGCTCCTGGTGTGCACTATATCAAACAAAAAATATCAACGAAAACCAGTCAACTCTACGCCCTCTATGCAACAAAAGCAGGGAACCTAGGTTCGGATCAAAGTGTGCCACAATTTAGATTAGTCACGATATATTCAAGAGTTCATTAATCTATGCCGAGTGTAGTTTGATAGGTAAGTATCAGCATTCAAATTCAAAGGTCTGTGATTCAAATACGAAGTCGGCAGCAGAATGACTTATGTGTCCGGCTGGTTCTCTACTCCAAAAGTATTTGCAGTTGGTTGGTTACGTCATTTCGAATGTTGGAGGCCGTGCCTACTACAGCACCAACCTTCATGACATCTACACAATAATTGATGAGGTTCATTTTCAAGTCGTTCTCATATATTCCTGTTCTACTGTAAAGGGAAATGACATATATTTTAAAGTCAGACAACAGAGTATCCGATTTCCACAGGTTTATTACTATGTCATAAATGTAAAAACTTACTAACGCTGTTCGCTGCTCATTAGACAACTGCTTATTATCACATTACTTTAAAACTGTATGCTCGCCGAACATATTCATTCATCCTGCTCATTCTAATCAACGAAACAAAAGATTCTTCGTAATATAGCATTCTTGAAAACATTCAAACAATTACGAACTGAAGATCATAAACCAAACAACATGCTGTTCGTTTCTAGAGCAAAATCAGCCACCATCTACAATCAACAACTATAAATAATTATGATGACATCTGTGGCGATGCCGGCGGGAAAGTGTTAATCTCACAAACAGTTTACTTCCGTTTCCCATGAAGCAATGTAATCACCTGCAAACCAATAATTTTCAGTCATGATATTTTGCTACACCATTTTCACTAATTATTTGCAAACAACACTCGTCAAATCCAAACACAACAAAACGCATAATACAACTGTCACTTTCCGCTATTCAAAGATTATCTGAGTACAGATATTTCAATTTATTTAACATTGACAGGTTTTGTATATCTCTGGTAGCAGAAAATTACCATTGACAGAACAATGTCAACAGGGCAGTGTCTCGTGCCAATAAAACACTTGGTTGCGCCATAAACATCCATGGAGTGAGCAATCGGATACGTAGAACGAGAGTTTTGTCTGTTGCAACTCGAATCACGTGATTTTGGCACAGCGCATTTTAGCCCGTATTGCGCTTAACGATTTTGCATGTTATTACTTCGCTGCTACAGGTAGAAGACCTTCAGAAGTACTGAGAAACTTTGTATTCGTGTTTTAAAGACATCTCAACAATATGATACCAGGACCTGAATTTGGCTTATTTATTCTTACTTGTGAACTTGAACTGAAGTGATATTCTGACGAGTTAATGAACTTTAATTATTGGAGATATTATTGTTGGACTTAACCTTCATGAAGGTGAACAGTTACAACGAAGAATGGACATTGTAAATGTAAATGTAAATTAATGCAGATGAATAAGAAAAAGAATCCAGTAATGTCTGAATACTCCATTAGTAGTGTAGCGCTTGACACAGTAACGTCGATTAAATATTTGGGTGTAATATTGCAGAGCGATATGAAGTGGGAGAAGCGTGTAATGGCAGTTGTGGGGAAGGCGGATAGTCGTCTTCGGTTCATTGGTATAATTTTGGGAAGATGTGGTTCATCTGTAAAGGAGACCGCTTATAAAACAAGAATACGACCTATTCTTACGTACTGCTCGAGCGTTTGGGATGTCGGATTGAGGGAGGACATAGAAGCAATTCAGAGACGGGCTGCTAGATTTGTTACTGTTAGGTTTGATCACCACGCGTGTGTTACGGAAATGCTTCAGGAACTCGGGTGGGAGTCTCTAGAGGAAAGGAGGCGTTCTTTTCGTGAATCGCTACTGAGGAAATTTAGAGAACGAGCATTTGAGGCTGACTGCAGTACAATTTTACTGCCGCTAACTTACATTTCGCGGAAAGACCACAAAGATAAGCTAAGAAAAATTAGGGCTCGTACAGAGGCATATAGGCAGTCATTTTTCCCTCGAACTGTTTGGGAGTGGAACAGGGAGAGAAGATGCTAGTTGTGGTATGAGGTACCCTCCGCCATGCACCATATGGTGGATTCCGGAGTATGTATGTAGATGTAGTATCGAAGACTGCAATGCCTGATTAGGCTTGTGGTGGAAACATTAATACGACCACATGAAGATAATACAAATATGCCGATTGTAAAAGTTGTCGTAATTGTCACGATCACCGAACTGAAAAGAATCGTAATTGATCTGATCCAACGGTGTGCGTATGATGAGATGATTATAAACTAACTGCTAAGAAGGAACAATAAAAATTGTTCGTCAGTAATGGAAGTCTCACGTGTTGGTTCCATCATTAATTGAACTGTGTGATAGTTGACGATCAAAATTAATTAACTGTGAACATTTTAATTGAAAGAGTGACTTGATGAACATTGAGCATTGAAAGGAGTGTTTTGCTGAAATAATATTACGACATATGAAAGCAAGACAGCATTATAGATTATCTCAGGATTTCCGTCGTTCCGTAGTGAACAATTATGCCTAGTAACATAACAACAACTACTGATACTGAACCGCAAATGAATTTTTCCTCGCTTCAGTGGTGTGAAACGATGCCGGTGATGAATGATTCACTCAATACTGCAATAACTAACTAACTGAGCATAGCAAATCATCATAAAACCTTAACAGACAATTAAAATCAGCAATTTACATCGCTGAGAAGACTGTGCAGACTCGCAAATGGGCTTTCATACATTATGCAAGGAGCAATTTCCTTTAGGGCTTTTCAGGTGCTGTTCCACGTCATCCAATGGGGACAACCATCACTGCGCATCGCGTCTCTATTAAACCAAACGAGATATAGTAGTAGTGGCTCAACATCAAAAGAGAAAACAAAAGGGGACGTCACAAATTCCAGATCATGCAATTCATTATTTCTGTTTTTAAGTTTTGTCATTCCTTTATATTCCAGTCTCATCAGTTCCCTTTCAACTAACTGAAAATCCCAGTCAGCAATTAATTTAGAATATCTATCTTGCAAAATTATCTCAAACTCATTATTAAGCTCCATACAATTTTTTTCTCCAAATCTAATATATAAATACTCATATTCAGTAATATTTTATAAAACATTTATCTCTAACTTACTTAATTTTTTAGTCCCTTTCGAGACACTTCCGCTGTGGAGTTTTTTGATTTGAGTCTCCATTCATATAGAAAAGTATTATTAGTTTTTTTTTTAATTTTTAATATCCAAATGATAACGTGACTATTTTCTTTTCCAAATTTTCTTGTCATCATGAGGACTCAACACTTTCTTGTTTATTTCAACTGTAAAAACTTCATGTTTTTCACTGCAAAACATATACATTTTTCTATACTGTTCTCTATTATCAAACAAAACATCTTTATAATCTTCTAAACTTCTTCTATTCTAAATAATACATTTAGTTACTCTGTTTTATCAGAAAAATTTATAAGCATACATGTTTTCTCTCAAACCACAAAATTCTTTCATTATTTTTCACTCCATTCATCTTTCTTCATCCTAGAAATTTCTTTATTTGTGCAACACCATAAATATTATTTTTCAGGTAATCACTTGCGTCATCGTTTTCATGTCTTCATAAAAATATTTAATTTGTATATTGTAAGTGTAACTGCCTGTATCTAAATAACATAACTCAATATTTTTTCTGTATTTCGATATCAGTTTTCTACAGTGACCATCATACATTAGTTCTTTAGATAAATCTAGTATACTCATACCAACCTAGATTGGTTTATTGAATACAATTATTGTTTTATTCATTTGAATAGCAATAAGATTTTCATTAACTTCTCACTAGAGTTTGGTCTAGCTGTAAGTTTATCTCACTTATCTCCATCTGACACTAATTCTCCATCCCCTCTGTTTCTTATGTTTTCCTTCCTTTTTCTCAACAGTGAATTATTCACTGATTTATAGAAACCTCTTCCAAAATCATTTTTGGCTTTAGTTCTGGCATCTGTATTTAAATCTATACATTCCTTCAATCAATCTGAATGACTTAATTTTGAGATTCTATATATTTTTGTTATTTTTATTTCAAGACACAGATACTGTTTAAGATTTCTATATTGAACTACATTATCACCTTTGTCATTCAGAGTAGACAAGAACTTCCTTACTTTAGTTTCTGGTAGTAATTTCTAGGAGGTAATGGTCTTTATTCACATCATATAGATCTCTTGGATATTTTTAACCTACTTTAAAAATATATAGAATTTCAGCAGTATCTGTATCTCACTTACATTAGTACAATCAAAATTACTTGGTTCATTTTTCAAATCCACCATATGGTGATTATTGACATAAATGACAACCATACAAATTATTCACTTCTATATATGGTAAATAATTTCATACCATTTTAACATCATAATCTTCCATATATTTATTTGTTCCTTTAATGTATATTTTACAACACTGTGATATACCTCCTCCTATTCCCATCCAACCATTACAATCACATCACAATCATGTAAGAAATCAAAGAATTGTTTAGTCATTTTCAACATTGAATGCCAAGATAAACCACATTCTGTAAACTACCAAGATGGTTCAAGATTACATAATTTTAAACAAGTTTTTTAATTTTTCAAACACATCATCCAATAGTAAGACATCAGTTTTAAGATACAGATCATGATATTCGCCAAGATTTTTGATATTAACTGTTTCCCAAACTAAATTTGCATGTTTGTAATCTTCATCACTTATTACAGCCATTCAGTTTACTGTAAAATTCTACCTTTAATGGTAATTGGGTCTCATCTAATTTTTTTTAAGAATCCATTTAATCATATGGTTATATAGACAATTTATGATTACAAGACTGAATAACTCATCGGAGAAAAACTTTTTAATACTTTTCATTTGACCCTTTTTCAAAATTTGATGAAAGTTTCTTGTTTTTTAAACACATCACAAGAAAATGGAAATAGTTCTTTCAATGGTTTAGCTTAATTGTTTTGAAAAATTTGTATCAATGCCTCCAAATTTATAATAAGGTAATTGTTTCCAAACATGTCTGCCTCACATTGCATGATATCTACTAATAAATGTAACTAGATCAGCTTTACTTAATTCACTATAACCCCAGAAATAATTGCTTTTACAATAATCACGAAATTGAACAACTGTAACTTTCTTCATTTTTCCTTTCCATGTACAGAAAATAAAATTCATTAGATTAAAAAAAATAACTTTCAAAATTTCAACTAGTCAGCATATTTATTTAATAGACATTCCAATATTAAGTATGAGATAATTCTCTTTTCTTATCTTTCACATATTCCAAAGTACATCTATACACAATTTTAATACGTTTGTCCCTATGTGATGGATTAACATAGAAACAATCTAAATGAGTAATCTCTTGACAAAATTCAACTTTTTTTCGAACTTGAATCAGTTTCTTTTTTTCATCATTATTCATCAATAATATTGTTTTCGCAATTCTCTGTAACTGATTTATATAATGATATTTAGAAATATTTTTTTCGTATACTCAAGGGATTCATTTACTTTTGCAATTTCTTTCATTTACAGACTGTCCACACATCATTCATATCCATCTTTCATATATTCCTGAGCTTCAAGCGCTATTAGAAAGCACAGAAGCTGAAATCGTTATAGGTACAGAAAGCTGGCTAAAGCCTAAAATAAGTTCTGCAGAAATTTTTACGAAGTCTCAGAAGGTGTTCAGGAAAGATAGATTAGGGGGAATTGGTGGTGGAGTGTTTGTGTCTGTCAGTAGTGGTTTATCTTGTAGTGAAGTCGAAGTAAATACTCCGTGTGAATTGGTATGGGTGGAGGTTATACTTAACAGCTGAACTAAGTTAATAATTGGCTCCTTCTACCAACCCCCAGACTCTGACGATATAGTTGCGGAACAGTTCAGAGAAAATTTGAGTCTTGTAACAAATAAATATCCCACTCATACGGTTATAGTTGGTGGGGACTTCAACCTTCCCTCGATATGTTGGCAAAAATACTTGTTCAGAACCGGTGGTAGGCAGAAAACATCTTCCGAGATTGTCCTAAATGCTTTCTCTGAAAATTATTTCGAGCAGTTAGTCCACGAACCCACGCGAATTGTAAAAGGTTGCGAAAACACACTTGACCTCTTAGCCACAAACAATCCAGAGCTAACAGAGAGCATCATGACTGATACAGGGATTAGTGATCACAAGGTCGTTGTAGCTAGGCTCAATACCATTTCTTCCAAATCCACCAGAAACAAACGCAAAATAATTTAATTTAAAAAAGCGGATAAAGTGTCACTAGAAACCTTCCTAAGAGACAATCTCCATTCCTTCCGAAATGACTATGCACATGTAGGCGAGATGTGGCTCAAATGCAAAGACATAGTAGCAACAGCAATTGCGAGATTCATACCTCATAAATTGCTAAGAGATGGCACTGATCCCCCATGGTACACAAAACAGGTCCGAACGCTGTTGCAGAGGCAACGGAAGAAGCATGCGAAGTTCAGAAGAACGCGAAATCCCGAAGATTGGCTAAAATTTACAGACGCTCGAAATTTGGCACGGACTTCAATGCGAGATGCCTTTAATAGGTTCCACAATGAAACATTGTCTCGAAATTTGGTAGAAAATCTGAAGAAATTCTGGTCGTATGTAAAGTATACAAGCGGCAAGACGCAGTCAATACCTTCGCTGCGCAGTGCTGATGGTACTGTTACCGACGACTGTGCCGCTAAAGCGGAGTTATTGAACGCAGTTTCCCAAAATTCCTTCACCAGGGAAGACGAATGGAATATTCTAGAATTTGAAACACGAACGGCTGCTAGCATGAGTTTCTTAGAAGTAGATACCTTAGGGGTCGCGAAGCAACTTAAATCGCTTGATACGGGCAAGTCTTCAGGTCCAGATTGTATACCGATTAGGTTCCTTTCAGATTACACTGATACAATAGCTCCCTAGTTAGCAGTCATATACAACCGCTCGCTCACCAATAGATCTGTACCTACAGGTTGGAAAATTGCGCAGGTCGCACCAGTGTTTAAAAAGGGTAGTAGGAGTAATCCATCGAACTACAGACCTATATCATTGACGTCGGTTTGCAGTAGAGTTTTGGAGCATATACTGTATTCAAACATTATGAATCACCTTGAAGGGAACGATCTATTGATACGTATTCAGCATGGTTTCAGAAAACAGTGTTCTTGTGCAACACAGCTAGCTCTTTATTCGCACGAAGTAATAGCCGCTATTGATAGGGGATCTCAAGTTGATTCCGTATTTCTAGTTTCCGGAAAGCTTTTGACACCGTTCCTCACAAGCGACTTCTAACCAAGCGGCGGGCCTATGGGGTATCGCCTCAGTTGTGTGACTCAATTCGTGATTTCCTGTCAGGAAGGTTGCAGTTCATAGTAATAGACGGCAAATCATCGAGTAAAACTGAAGTGATATCAGGTGTTCCCCAGGGAAGCGTCCTGGAACCCCTGCTGTTCCTGATCTATATAAATGACCTGGGTGACAATCTGAGCAGTTCTCTTAGGTTGTTCACAGATGATACTGTGATTTACTATCTAGTAAGGACATCAGTTGCAAAGCGATTTAGAAAAGATTGCTGTATGGTGTGGCAGGTGGCAGTTGACGCTCAATAACGAAACGTGTGAGGTGATCCACATGAGTTCCAAAAGAAATCCGTTGGAATTCGATTACTCGATAAATAGTACAGTTCTCAAAGCTGTCAATTCAACTAAGCACCTGGGTGTTAAAATTACGAACAACTTCAGTTGGAAAGACCACATAGATAATATTGTGGGGAAGGTGAGCCAAAGGTAGCGTTTCATTCACAGGACACTTAGAAGATGCAACAAGTCCACTAAAAATACAGCTTACACTACACTCCTTCGTCCTCTCTTATTACGATATAGGGGAGAGAGTGTGGCAGATATGATACGCGAGTTGGGATGGAAGTCATTAAAGCAAAGACGTTTTATTTACGAAATTTCAATCACCAACTTTCTCTTCCGAATGTGAAAATATTTTGTTGAGCCCAACCTACATAGGTAGGAATGATCATCAAAATAAAATAAGAAATCAGAGCTTGAACAGAAAGGTTTCGATGTTCGTTTTTCCTACGTGCTGTTTGGGAGTGGAATGGTGGGAGATAGTATGATTGTGGTTCGATGAACCCTCTGCCAAGCACTTAAATGTGAATTGCAGAGTAGTCATGTAGATGTAGATGTAGAAATGAAATTATCAAATGTGTTTTCATTGTGACCATATGTACCAATGATGGATCCGACACAAAAATGCTCTGGCTATTGTTGAACTGCTGCATTCATATAGAAAAAACTTTTATAAGGAAAATAAAAAAAATAATAAAAAGTTTTCTAATAAATGGAGTTGATACTAGACTTAATCAACAACAAGCTTATATATAATCAACAACAACCTTGTAGAAAACAATCAGCAAGTGTGTATGATTATTAATGGAAAGAATAATCCATGGCTTGAAGCTCATTCTAGAAAAGCAATTTATGACAATGTAGTTAAAGAAGATAAGAAAATCTGTAATGAAATGAAAAATATCCCAAATATCGGTAAATATATACAACCTCATACAGTGTTCATTAATAAAAAAGGAATAATTTCATTATTAGAAAGAGATAGAAAAATTACTTCAAAAAATGAGCTAGAAAAGCTCATCAGTGACGTTGATTTAACATTAAATATTGTATTATGATCAAAGGAACTAGCTTTTATTGGAATTATCATTAATTGTTTCAATAATGAAAAATCTGAGACACAAATTTCTGTTGGAAAGTACAGGATTGATTTATATTTTAGAGGATACAGAGTTGCTGTTGAATAAGATGAAAATAGCCATAATGATCGAAATAATACAGGACAAAAAAATCATGTAATAGCAATTGAATAGTAAATTTATTAGATTTAATCCTGATGAGAAAATTTTTAATATTTATGATGTCATCAATAGAATACATAAAAAAATTTCAAAATGAATGAAGATGCATTAATGAAATAAAAAGACTAACAAAAGAATTTTCTCACAAATTGAAACAATTACAGATATCATAGATCTATTCAACACAAAATTTAGATGTAAAAAAAACAAGTGTTTATGATTATTGATGAAAAGAAATATCTGTGGTTTAAAGCAAAAGAAGTTGCTAAACTTTTATAATTTACTGACACAAGGAAGCCAATTGGAGATCATGTTAGAGAAATGCATTATGATATTTATATAGAATCAAAGTGGAACTGGCTGTTTTCCTTGAATCCTGAAACAAATTTTGTTAATGATCCTGGATCGATTTCATTAATCATGAAATAAAAATGGGGATTAGCAGTAGATTTTTAAGATTGGGTTTATGAAGACGTTATACCAGCAATTAGAGGACATGGAAAATATATAAATAAAAAGGAAATAAAACATATACATAAAGATCTAACAACTCATTAAGAAAATTTAAATAAAATTTGATAGGACAACATTCAAAATTTAAATGGAGTAATTGGTATAGCTGTAAAAAGTTTAGATGAGAGAATCTAATAAGTAAAATACATTACTACCTCATGTTGTTCCACATACAGTTAATGAAAATTTAAGACCAGCTTTTGTTCATTTAAAATTATTTTATAGTAATTGTGAATATACTTATTACGTAATTAGAACACAACCAAAAATTTCCAAACCCAATTGTACAGAATCGAAGAAAGACATTCAAATTGTGAAGAAAGGTAAAGGCTTAATTACAATCCTACTTCAGTAAATCTCTAGGAAAGAATGAAAGAAGCTTTAAGACTCATTTGTTGACACCATTGTTTTAATATTTCGAATAATTACACACAAGAACAATTGATTAGGGAGATAATAAATCTAGGTGTGGAAAATTAAGATTGTTTTTTGAATAACGTTTCAACAAAATGGACACCAACTTTTTATTTTAACCATTCACAAATACAATCATCATCAGAAGCATATTTAAAGTATGTTTTTAAAAATTGATGATTTTCATTACTTAAACATATAGATTTTTTTAATCTTAAGGTTATTTTATTATTTCACTCGTGTAGATATTTTTGTATAAATGATTCAGATAAATTTTCAATAATTTAAAATGTACTACCAATCTAATTTATCTTGAAATTTAACTATAATTCTACAGATAATATTCGTTTACCTGATATATAATGCCTATTTACTTTATCTTTTAATTCTCTAAAAAATTTTCAGACAACACATAAATTTGGCATTAATGATATATACATCCAATGTAAGTGGGTGTGAGATTCTCTCAGCATGTCTTCAGATACGTTTTTGAGTCGTTGTGACACCCACACAACACACACACACACACACACACACACACACACACACACACACACACACACATATATATGTATATATATATATATATATATATATATATATATATATATATATAAAAAAAATCTTTTTTATTTTGAAATTCTCTTATGAAATATTCAGGTAGATTTTTTGACTTGATACTGCACACCAATTTAATTTGTTCTTCAGTTCTCTTATAAAATTTTCAGATGTGTTTTTTTTTTGTTTTGATATATCCCCTCAATTTAATTTCTCTTAAATCTGTCTGATAAAGTTTTCAGAAAATTTTTGACAGCTTGATATTTTATCAAGTAAGTTATCTTTACTTCCTATAATGTACAGGTATAACTTTCCTTTAAATTGTCTGTTTAAATATTCAGTTAATGTTCTGTTATAACTCCCGAAGATAATTTGTCTTAACTTACGACATGATAGTATATTTCACATAATACTTTCAGATAATGTTTTATATATCAACAAAAGATTCCAATCTAATATATCATGCATTTCTCTAATAAAAACTTTAGACAATTTTTTTCTAGTATTAAAATAGTTCTACAATCCAATTTAACACGAAATTCTCTAAGAAAATTTTCAGATAATTTGTAATGTCCTGATATATATATTTCAACGGAATTTCAAAATTATCATTAATCAATAGCAAGAAGTTACTCGTCTTCCATTCAGATTACCCTTTAATTCATAATTCTTTGCTTTACAGTATAATTTTACGCTTCACTGTTGATACACATCTCTTCACTATTGTTATGATTATTAATGAGATCAATAAGTTGTTTTCTCAATTTTGAAAAATGGTTAATTCCTAATTGTTTTGCTTTAGCTCTTAAGTTGTTGATTTTAGACAAATAAATTTTACAAGACTTCTAAATAAATAAATAAATTTTTAGTCATCTACATAGATAAAGATTTATGATATTTCAAGTATGAAAATATCTCACGCCATAACTCAAATTTAAAATTTGACATACTGTTTTTAAAATTCCTCCCTGAAAGTTTTAAAATAATGAAAAATATAAAATTGATTACTAATGATATTTTATACTTTGTGAAGTATAGCGTTTCATGGTTTACAAGGGTTTATGCTGGATTAATATACATTTTAAGTAACCAAAGGTTTAGACCCTTATGAAAATTTTGGTTTTCATAAACATAAACGTCATTTTAAAACTTTTCTACAGAAAATTGATTTTATTGCTATGGACGTTTTAAAATTTAAGCATTAATGAATTTCAGAGTCTGTCACTATGGGAGCTGAAAAAATTTGAACAATAAAATTACATTTTATAATTTTTACAGAGGAATCCAATTATCTCTTGAAAATTTTAAACTGTATTCACTACGGTACTCTGTCAATTTTGAACAAACGAAATTTTATACTTTATTTACTAACATGTTCGGGGGCTAAAAATTTACCCACATGCAAAACTTCTTATTTTCAAGAGGTCATATATTTGACAATTACAAAAAAATCACAAATTATTTACATAAAAAAGTTAGCAGTCAGATATTATGGCTACTGAAAACATAGCTATCAATTAATTGGGTTCTTGGTTTAAAGATATTTGGTTTCCTTTATTCATTGAGAAAAATGTATTAATTACGAATGATATTTTATCTTTTCTGTATGGATGTCTGGTATGCAAATAATTTGGATAGTTTTGAGGAAAGGTAGGGGCTATTTCTAAAGTAAAATGATATTTTTTGTTTTTTTATTCATGGAACAGCGCATCCAAAGCGATTCACTAAAATTATCAACTGCGATTGTATTTATTTTAATATAATAAATAAAAATCTAATTAAAATTACTTTACAGTAAATGGAGCTATTTCAAAGGACATCTGTTACATCTAATGCAGTATCGCTAGTTCAGAAACATCTATTCCGAATATATCTGAATATATTAATTAACAAATTATCAAGTGAATTTGGGTTCATGGTTTAGAGATATTTGTTTGTCTTTATATGAGAAAAAGAATGTGTTGATCAAAATTCAAATTTTGTGCTATATTAATTATATTTAAGTACCACACATGGGAGTCACTGACTTTTAAAAAATTAAAAACATTACAGCAACTGAGGCGGCTGCTTTACGTTCACTTGGAATGGATCCTGATACTGTTATTTTACCTGCAGACAAGGGTAACGCCACCGTTTTGTTGAACAAGCACGATTACATTCAAAAGATGCAGTGTCTACTTTCTGATTCGGCATATCGCAAAATCGGTGCTGACCCTACAAAGAGTGTTGAGAGAAAGACAAATAGCCTCCTGAAGAAAAGTTCTTTGTCACAGGTGACTATCAAGAGTCTTAATTCTTACTGTGCTGTACCACCTAGATTATATGGCCTCCCTAAGTTCCATAAAGAGGCTGTCCCGTTGAGGCCTATTGTTTCTAATATTGATGCTCCAACATATCATGTAGCTAAACATCTTGCTAGTTTGTTGAGCCCACTAGTAGGTAGGTGTGAAGACCACATTAAGAACTCTGCAGATTTCTTACATCGGTTGCACGGATTGCATTTGAATGACTCTGATATTTTAGTCAGTTTTGATGTGGTTTCTCGTTTCACTCGCATTCCTCTCTCTGATTCGTTGCAGCTAATTGAGGTTAAGTTTGGTGTCGAATTAACAAATTTATTTCGTCATGTGCTGACTTCCACTTACTTTTTATTCAATGGTCAGTACTACGAACAGACTGATGGAGTTGCAATGGGAAGCCCGTTGTCACCTATTGTGGCCAATTTGTTTATGGAGGACTTTGAGGAACGTGTATTGGAGTCAGCGACCTTGAAACCTGCGTGTTTTTTCAGATATGTAGATGATACTTTTGTTGTGTGGCCTCATGGTAGTGAGAATTTAAACCAGTTTTTGGAACATCTGAATTCAATCCACCCGAATATTCAGTTCACTATGGAGGTGGAAAAGAATGGTTGCCTTCCCTTCCTTGATGTGTTGGTCAAAAGGAAGACTGATGGTACGCTGGGACATTCTGTTTATAGGAAGCCCACCCACACTGACTTGTATCTGCGAGCTGATAGTTGTCACCATCCAACTCAGCATGAAGGAGTACTTCGCACCTTGGTTCACAGGGCCCACGTTATCTCAGACCCTGAAAGTTTGGCAGCTGACCTAGCACATCTCGAAGTCACCTTTCGTCAGAATGGTTATAGTGAGAGGCAGATCAAACGTGCGTTGCGCCATCAGCCTTCTGTGCAACGGGTGAGTGACGATAGCAACGAATTGGCACCTAAGTCTACAGCCTTTTTGCCTTACGCAGGAAGCATTTCCAACAGGATTGGCCGTATTTTACGGAAATATGATGTGAAATGTGTTTTTCGACAACCTGTTGGCGTCCGTAAAAGATGATCTTGGTTTGCGTAAGGCTGGGGTCTATCGGATTCCTTGCAGTTGTGGCATGTCATATATTGGTCAGACAATCAGGACTGTGGAAGACCGGTGTATTGAACATAAGCGTCACACACGCTTACAACAGCCGAGCAAATCCGCTACTGCAGAACATTGCCTTGACACCGGTCATCCTATGGAATACAACAACACGGAGATTCTGGCTTGCACGTCAAACTATTGGGATAGTGTTATTAAGGAAGTTGTTGAAATCAGACTATCAAACAACCTTATTAATAGAGATGGTGGATTTTGTTTAATTGCTGCTTGGAATCCGACTCTGTCTCTCCTCAAGAAACAGAGGGACAAAATTATTGCTACCTCACCTGTTGATCAATAGTAAAGATCGATATTTCTGATGTTGGTTATCTTTGGTTGTGTTGTCACTTGTTCTGTGTGTGGTATCTTCCTTGTTTCTGCTCTATGAACCGAGGTATTAAATTTGCTTGCACAATTTTTCTTCCTTGCATTTGTGCCTTGAGAATGACAGGGTATGCTCCTGTCGAAATATCGGCTGTGTCCGACGACATCACCCGGCAGCAAACCTGTAAGTTATTTGGAATTTGAGGACCGTCTGCCATCTGAACTATTTATAATTATGGATGAATATTCACAAGAATAATTGATTAATGATGTAACAAATCTTCACAGACGAAGCTTTTATAAATTTATATTATTTTTATTTCCACAACAATTACGCGAATTATCAAATCCTAACCGTTTAACATACATTTTATCCTCTTCCTTTCTCAAAACTTTTTCAACAAGGTGTACAACAGGATATTTTGTTTTCTGTAATTCATACTCATAAAAATTTCCTTTTATTTCTTCATGTTTTAAATCTCATAATTTATATGTCATTGGAATAGAATTAATAACAGATACAGTTTCAAAAATTTCTGTTCACCATTTACCTGAATATCCTTTTTAAAAAATTCTCTTAAGTTAACTGATTCTAACGTTATCTCCTTTTTTTATACTCGCTTTTCCATGAGATACAGCAGTAGTTGGTTTATAATTCTTCTCATTACCTTCTATTGGTTTCATTGTTATAGCTGAATGTCTTGTGTTATTATATTCATCAACTAATTTCTAAATGTGTACAATCCATTTATAATTTCACTGAAGAGAAAATTTTTCCCACATCATTCACCAACAGATGCTTTTAATTCTGCAAAACCTAATTAATGATTAATATTAATTATTTTATCAATTCTTTGCGATCTTTATTGTAAAATTCTTCACCATTATCTGTTTATAGTTTTTCTGGATTTCTATCTCTCAATATTTTTTCATGACCATCAAGAACAATGTTATCTGTGTTATCTTTAACTGGAATAGCCCAAGCAAATTTAAAAAAACATAAATAATAGTTAATAAATATTTATATCCTTTATTTATTTTTGAAATTGCTTTCAAATTACCTGAATCGATTTCGACTATATGAGCTTGCCATAAATCATCATTACTGAGAGACACCACGTTTCTCCTTTTAAAATTATTTCTCATCAGTTTACGTATTTCATTAATAATTTGTTCGTAAATACTTATACCTTCCATACAAACATTTTTTAACGAATTTACTCTTCTTAGTTTTACATCTTGTACAAAGAACCGCAATTTTTTATCTTCCAGAAACAGGGGTAGTTTCAACTGATTGATGTAGAGTTATAATTTTTTTCATATTTCATTTTCCTTTCAGGTAATTTATTATTGAAGTGGATATAAAATTTATCGTAATTATGTCTTTTTACCTCTATTTTAAAATAAGTAGTTCCCAAAAGATCATCTATATTGGCAACCAAAATAGTAGTTTTCTTTTTATTAATGTTGTAGTCAAATGAATATTTCAATATTTCTTCACCTCTATCAAAATGAAATTTCAGTTCTTGTTTGTCACTCATTTTTTTCTGAAGATTACTTAACTATTTGAGCACAGTGTAAATCAATTACTGAGTTGTGTTAGAATACTTGTCTATACAGGTGTTGTTCAAAAATGGTTCAAATGGCTCTGAGCACTACGGGACTTAACATCTATGGTCATCAGTCCCCTAGAACTTAGAACTGCTGAAACCTAACTGACCTAAGGATATCACACAACACCCAGTCATCACGAGGCAGGGAAAATCCCTGACCCTACCGGGAATCGAACCCGCGAACCCGGGTGCGGGAAGTGAGAACTCTACCGCACGACCATGAGCTGCGGACACAGGTTTTGTAACATGATCGTTTAATTCATGTTATAAGTACAGTTTTGTAACGTCATCATAACCATTTACTCGATCATTTATATCTGCTATTCTTCTACCTTTAAAATCAGTATATCCTTTAGTTGCTTTAAAAGTGGTATTTAATTTCTTATGAAACTGTTTAATTATACTTTCAATTTTTTGATTAATTTTACTTCTAATTCATTTTTTATATCTTCACAGTTTATTTGACCATAATATGGACTTTTAGGATGCAGATTATATCCAAATAAGTCCATTTATTAGATTCAAAATATCATTAAATCTATAATTAACTGATAACAGTTTTAAAACCAACACACCCAGAGGACCATATATCACTTCACTGAAGTTTTGTGTTCTCTCAATATTGTAGCATCGATCAATTTTTCCCAAATAGTTTATTATTTGTTTTGGTATAATACCAACAAATTATATGTCTATTCTTATAATAACAAATACAATGAATACCAGAATGATTAAAAATACCTTTATTTACTACTACAGATTAAAATTTTTTGTTATTTAGGTAATTCTTCAATCATATATGCTCTATGTAGTGTTAAATTTTTAATTATTTAGCAAGTTTTCCTAGGTCAAAATTAATTAATGGATTAGAATACATATGGACTATCTTTTTTGCATTTATTTTACTCCACTTCCTTTCTTTTCCATTGCTAAATTATTTCTTTTTTTCTTCTAATTCTTTGCCAGCTTTTTTCTTTTTATGACTGCATTTGCGATTGCTGCAGAACCATCAGCATGTGAGCCAGTAGTAGATATATATAGTAATGCAGCTAATAAGAACCTGCTTTCTTTTTTGTTAGATATTTAATAATTTTTTTCACAACAGAAAAAATACCTAGTGCAATAAGTAAGTTTATTCTCTCTCTATCTTTTTTGTGCCTCAGTTAAAATTTGATCAAGCCTATGTAATTACTAATGAAGTATCATCAAAGTAAGTGTGGGTCTCAGAGGGAGTGTGCCAGAGACAAGTCTCTCTTGTCTCACTATCTTCTATGTCCTCAGTGGGTGAGTCAGTTAGAGTGTCTGCCACTTAAGCAGGAGATCCTGGGCTCGAGTCCCAGTCAGGACACACATTTTCAACCATCCCTGTTGATATTTATCAACGCCTGTAAGTAACTAAAGGTCTGGATTTCATTGTAATTTATAGTCATATTTACCACTGTCATCTTCAGACCAATCATGTGTTTGTTTAATTGGTGATAAATCTCGAAAAACTTCTGTATGAGGGCAATATGGAATCATTTGTTTATCAACTTCTCTATTTCGTTCAATAGCTTTTAGTATATTATCACTTAGTCCTTCGATTCCTTGTTTCACTTGTTCAATAACATTGATAACAGAATGATCTTCCTTTTCGTGTTTTTCATATTCTATTTTCATATTTTTCATATTCATTTCATGGTTATTCTTTGAAAAGCCTTAATTGTCCTTTCAGTTCTTCAGTTTTCTTTTGTTTCTTTTAGCTTTCTTAACAACCTCTGGGTCGTATTTTGGAAACATATCGTACAGAAGAAAAAACAATGATGAATTCTTTTAATAGTTTCACATTTATGTTTAGTTTTTTTAACATTCAAGACGAGCTACTCGTTGAGGTTATGTTGTTATGAAATTCGGTATTCTATTTGTGAACTTGTCATCATTCTGATTGTTAGTCATATCTATCATAAAATATCTAAATTAATTATTCCAATATTTACTACTCATTTCTATAAAACCATCAAATTTTAAATCACCACCAACAAATATGATTTACATTTGTGCAACTTGGCAAAATATTTAAAGAATTAAGGTTGTTTTGGCATTGTTAAGTTATCTTGAGCTAAGGAAAATCTATCTATTCCCTTACATCTTCCTCTTGTATAATATTCTCTAACGATATCCTAATTTTCAAGAATGAAGTCATCAGATTGGACTACTGAATTATTTAGACATTGCTATAATGGAATGATTTCTTGATTATTATCAGTAATCTTCAATTTTCTTTCACCTTTTTATAAATTCTGAGTATTTTGGTTGATCTAAACTTTTGGAGTAAACATACTAATGATTAGTAAAATTCCAGTTCAACCATCCTTGAGTTAGAATATAATTATCAATCATTAGTTTAGTTTTTCTACATCCGTCCTGTTATTGCACTAGGAATAGAATTTGGTAAAAGTTTTCATTGTTCTTTTTTATTTCTTTTCTGGAATCCTTGCTTTTGGTTTCCAATTTGTCATTTATTTAAATAAATTTTTCTTAGTATAAATGGTTCATCTATTTCATTTGTGTGATATGTCCTGTTCTTGAAGAAGGATTAACTGTTCCAATAAGACAAACATAAAATTCTGATATCAGTTGGTTTCTATGCAATTTCATTACCTCCAAATATTACATCGAAAAATAATAAACTATATTGCGGATGGAGAATTTGAAATGGGAAAGATGTTTGAAATCCTCGGATAAAATATGTATCAAGAAAGATGGGTTATTGACAATATGCATAAGAATAAAGAAGCAACAAATAGAATGGAAGAGAGAATATGTTAAAAAGAATGGTATATAATGATGCAGTCTTTGTCCTGCACTACTCAACTTTGACACTGAAGAAGTAATGAAGGAAATAAAAGAGAGATTGAGATGTGGGATTAAAAGTATGTCAATGATTAGATTCACTGATTACATTATTATACTCATTGAAAGTGAGGGAGGATTACAGGATCTGTTGAAGATTGCATTGATATACTGTGTCGAGAGGAAGGTTCGATAAGAATCATTGGCTCTGGCAGGAGACTTAATGTTAATGGCAGCTGTCATGTCATTTTTCAATGCCTATATTCACAGTTATGTTGTTAGTTGACAAAGCCAACAAATGTTAAGTAAGAGGAGGGGAGGGATGTGGGGGTAACTTTTTATAGTGACACATAATCTGTAGCTTAGCCCAAGGTATAGGCTAGGTCGGAAGATTTTAGTTTGATTGTGAGTTTGTGAAGTCAATGAGTATATTACTAAAAAAACCTGGTTGCAGTGATTGATTTATAGCTTTATCCAATATCTAGATTAGATTGGAAGGCGACTGTCTGCTTGTGAGTTGGCGAAGCCAATGACTCTGATACTTGAAAAAAACTTGGTTGTAGAGGGAGACTGATCTGTAACTTAGCCCATTTGTAACTGTAAGCAACATGTCATTTGCAGCACAGCTAAAAAACCTAAGGGTGGAATCATGTGAGTAACGCAAGAAATCTGTTCCTTGTATTAAAAAAACAGGTTTTGAATATTGAACTATACAGATTGCATATGGAACGAGCAAATCACATAAAGTATCCACCATTTTTTGATGAATTAATGTACAGATTTGGAACATACATAGATACCATAATAGGCAGGAAACATACATCCAGCAAAAGAAACTCACCAAAATGATAAACCACGAAAACACCTACAAATCCCATCACAAATACAACAAACACACATTTCACAAAAGAGTGATAATCTAAGAGACATAAAATTATCTGACTAAGAAAGCAGCCTGCTTGAAAAGCGTCCCAAACATAACATAAATACAATGGTGTCACACAGGACAATAGAAAATATGATAACAGAAATTGAACACATCATAAAGCAACAAGAAAAATAAAACACACCTGAATTCAGTGCAAATCTAACAAGAGAATTGTTGCTGAAGAAGTAAGAAACATAATCAAAGAGAACAAAACCACCTTAAAAGGAAACACCGCTGAAGAAAATACCTATAGAAAACTACACAACTAATTAACACATGAAAGTGCCATTATCACAAAATACGACAAGGGTAGTTCGATCATAGTCATAAACAAACAGGAATTCATTGTCAAAACATTAGAATTCTTCGAAAGCAACATCAGAGACTTAAGAAGTGATTCAACAAACCGATACCAAAGTAACTTACAGAAAGCTCTGAAAAACGTAGACTCAATTTTTACAGAAGCACAGATTGACAAATGATACAGACAAGTCCCAAGGCCCCCACGCTAAAATCATTGCCTAAAGTTCACAAACCTGGAATACCTATACATCCATAGATAAATTGTACCAAGACATCAACATACTACTTAGCAAAACACACACACACTCTGCTACAGACAGCATACAAATACAATGAAAACAGAAGTCTAAAGAACTCAAGTGACTTAATGGATAAAATAAGAAATGAAAACATACCGGACACAGGAACATTAATTTCATTTGACATAATTTCCATGTACACACATATTCCATAAGAAGACACCATCAAGTTTAGAGAACGTAACCTCCAACTATAAGGAAACATACCCACAACAAACGTACAAGAAATATAAGCCACACTCAAGCTCATCACAGAGGTAAACTAATTCACATTTAACAACACATTTTACTACAAACGAGGTGGACAACCCGTGGGATCCCCAATCAGTGGCCTCGTAGCTGACATTTTCCTCGACAGATAGAAAAAGTAATCTTTGACGAAATAGTAATACCAAAACAGTACAAAATAATATATGGGGAGAGTATTGTAGACGATATAATTTACATAAAAGATTAAGCACAGCCTCGCATAAAAGAACTTCATGACAACATCCACACCATCCAACCACAAACACAGTTCACCAATGAAACACAAAAGATGGTGAACTTAATTACTTAGATCTCACCATATACAAGAGAAACAACAAACATGAATTCACACTTTACAGGAAACCCACAATCATCAGCGCCATTACTCATAACCAAGCCAGCTTCAGATAGTTACTACACAGACTGAACAAAAGACCCATCAACAAACATGATCACACACAAGAACTCAACACAATAAAATAATATAAAGATGGTATTTGTTCCCGAAAGAACAGATTCCACTGATAACTGTGCAGCTTTTCTAGAACGAAATGATAATTAAATCTAAACCCTTAGCTGCCAACAGGTGTTGTTGATACACATCGATGGGGACAGGTGAAAATGTGTGCCCTGACCAGGACTCAACAACACGTGTCGGCAGCTAAGGGTTTCGATTTAATTATCATTTGATTCTAGAAAAGCTGCACAGTCATCAATGGTATCTGTTCTTTCGGGAACAGATACCATATTTGTATAGTTAAAGGTTACCCAGTCATTGACCTTCTTCTGTGCGAATGCGCAAGCTTTGCCCAAACTCTTATGGGACTCATCAGCGTAGTCTGGCGCGAGTACTGAGTGAATGGTCAAATATCTATTAGGAACTCTACGAATGTAGGTTGTGGACAGTTGAGAATGTGGGTCTCACGAGAAGCGTGCAAGGGATAAGTCCCTGCAGTCGCACTATCCTCTGTGCCCTCGGTGGCTCAGATGGATACAGTGTCTGCCAAGTAAGCAGGAGATCCTGGGTTCGAGTCTTGGTCGGGGCACACATTTTCAGCTGTCCCCATCAATGTGTATCAACAACACCTGTCGGCAGCTAAGGGTTTCGATTTAATTATCATTTCATTCTAGAAAATCTGCACGGTCTTCAATAGTATCTGTTCTTTCGGGAACAGATACCATCTTCATAGAGTTAAAGGCTACCCCGCCATTGACTTTCTGTGCGAATGTGCACGCTTTGCACGAACTCTTACGAGACTCGTCATCTTAGTCTAGTGCGAGTAATGAATGAATGGGCAAATATCTATTGGGAACACTACGAATGTAGGTTGTGGACTTTTGGGAATTTGGGTCTCAGGGGAAGCATGCAAGAAATAAGTTCCTGCAGTCTCACTATCCTCTGTGCCCTCGGGTGCTCAGATGGATAGAGCGTCTGCCATGTAAGCAGGACATCCTGGGTTTGAGTCCCAGCCAGGGCACACATTTTCAGCTGTCCCCATCGATATGTATCAACAACACCTGTCAGCAGCTAAGGGTTTCGATTTAATTATCATTACAGTAAAACAAACTGCACAGGAGAATGGATATGAGGCAAAGAGAGTAGCAAAAATAAATCACAAAATACATAAACAAGCAACACAAACCATGAAACACAAACACAAACGAACACAACGCAATACACAACAAATCGACAGACAGTAAGCAAGAAATGGCACATTATGACTTACAACAACAAAGTCACACACAGGGTGGGTAGTATACTGAAGAAACAAGGACTCAGCATAGCATACAGAACTAACACAATACAAAGCAGGCTGGGAAGAAATACCACCGACACTGACAAATACAGCCAGTCCGCTATACACCAACATACTTCCAACTGCTATCAATCTGTATATGTGGGTCAGACATGCAGGAATTTCAGAATCAGTTATACAGAACTTTTCAGAGCACTGAAAAGCAATAGCTCACACTCAACATTAACAGATCACCTGATAGCACACAATCACCACCCAACAAACATTGAAAATGACTTACAAATCCAAAAAACTAGTAGCAGCTTATACCAAAAATTAATTATAGAAGAAAACTTTCACATCCAAAAAGCAATAACCCAAGTAAAGAAACTACTAAATGAATACACATCACTGTGCAATAAAACCCTCTTTGTCACAATTGAAGGACTATACAAATAACACACACACCAAAACAACTTATGAAAAAAACCCTTTTCTCTCTCTCTCTCTCTCTCTCTCTCTTTGCCCCAGTTCTGGACACACACACACACACACACACACACACACACACACACACACACACACACACACACACACATAAACCAAACGCCACAAACGACAAGAGCCTCATCCAAACACGCCATCAAACAAATTAATACTCCATACCTACAACAACTCATAATGGTGGCGATAACTCTGCCCATGTTTCAAAATTCGCAGAAAATGCGTTCTCAATGACCATAAGTCACAGAAATCAGCCAAAACATATCATGAAACACTATAACGTCAAAGCCATAAGATATATACTCATTTCCGTTCCTTAAATGCATAATAAACATAAAAATTACGTTTTGCTGTTTGCAGATGGCAAGTTGTAAATTGTGTAGCAGACTAGCTACCAACATAAATACCCAATAGCTTCATGTAAGGTTTGTCAATTAACCCATAATTCACTCTTTTCCCAGTTAATCTATAACTAGAACTTTAGACATAATGTAATAAACAACATACAGTGCCTCAGGTCGTTAATACATATCTCAACTGTGACCTGTAAACAAATATTGTATAATTTTTTTTCTACAATTATTCATTCACAGTTGTAAATATTTTCCATCAACAATTTCTACATATTTTAATATGTAACAAGACTTTTACAGTAAGAGAATAAAAAATATCCAGTGAAGATAATACAAAACGGGTAAAAACGAAACGGAAATAGTGTCTTGCATAAGGCAGACTTCCTCGTCCCATTTTAATAACAAACACTGATATAGAACTGCAACACCACAAGATGATTATAAAATATTTTTTTCAAATCTTATTTTGAGTGTTGTAAAGAGAAAATACATGTTATTTACATTTCATGAAATACGAAAACGTGAAGAAAATAATTTATTCGCAACTTAAATAAACTGATTAAAATAACAAAGCATGTGCTTTGTCATTGAGATTCCAACTGTGTATACAAACTGCGATTTAATACATTTGCTCCTGGAGTACCCCAGCCCGGGTGTGGGCTGGCCACACAAGCAATGTGGATCATCTATCATCAAGTCACTGCTAGTCGAGCTCTAGCCACTCACTTAATGATGATGGGATCATATGCAAGAAGGATAGCTACCTGGACTTCGAGATGGACTTCGAAAAACCCCAGAGAGTAAAATGAAATAAAGAGAGTAACATCAAGAAAAAGCCCTTTAGGTTTCGTTCATATGCCACTGAAGGTTTTTGGATTTTTGAGAACGAATTTTTTATTTAAATTAATTCTAACTGCCCAGTTAAATAATAAAATATACTGAACTGGACTGCCAGTAAAATTTTAATATGAATTATTCTTTGTGAGAATGAATTAAATTTTTTTCTTACAGGCTTGTTTTATTAAAAAAATATTTAATTATATTCTTACATTCACTTTTTGTATAAAAAATAATTATTTTACAATAAGTGAATGTGAGAAAAAATATATTCACTTCTATTTATTTTCTAAATAATTTAACATAAAACTGAAGTTGTTTTAATGAAATTATGTGAGTTAGACCTGAAAAAGTGGACTATAGTATGTATATTTGGTAGGTTCCAGGTAACTTGGGTCGGTTCTGGCGTGAGCCAGGACTGAGCCAATTGAACTAGAACCTGCTGAATGTTCCTACTAACAGCCATCTGTGCCGTGATGACTGAGCGAGGTGGAGCAGTGGTTAGCTCAATGGTCTCGCATTTGGGAGGATGATAGTTCGAACCTGAGTCGAGTCATCTCGATTTAGGTTTTCTGTGGTTTCCCTAAATTGCTTCAGGCACATGCTAGGATGTTTCGTTTGAAAGGGCATGGCTAATGTCCTTCCCCATTCTTCCCTAATCTGACGGGACCGATGAGTTCGCTGTTTGGTTCCCTCCCTCAATCAACCAACTGTACTTCACATGTCGCATCTTATACACATTCCGTTCAGTTCTAGCAACCTTTATTGTTAAGTCATGTACATTCATTTCAGTTCCATCAACCATTACAGCTAAGTCAATAACCTTCTATCTCAGAATGATCTGGATGTATGTGTCTAGTTTCTTAACCTGAGCATCTAAGTCGTTGCTCAGTCCCAGGAGGTTCTGGGCATAAGTCTCTAAGTCCTTAACTTTATGTTCGTTAGGCTGAAATTTTCCATTTATCTATAGATGCTTTCTCTGTCTATGCACACCTTTATCTTGGGCAGAGTACCTGACATACATGCGAACTTGTCCATCGTGTGATGTAAACTACCGTACTCATCACTTTTCTCGTATCTGTATATAAAGAAACTCCTGAAAATTCCGTCTACGCATACTGTCATCAGTTTTTTTGATTTATCAATAACGAGAAACCCATACTGTATGTAATTCCAGCAATCTGCATATATCTGTACGAAATAATTGAATGATATATTGGTTCCTATACTGTCTTTCAGAAAATTACTAAGTGGTTCCTTGTAAATGGACTCTCACTGAATTTTGATAAGACACAGTACATACAGTTCTGTACAGGGAATGGTATGACGCCATTAATAAATATAGACCTTAATCAGAAGCATATAGCTAAGGTAGAATATTCCAAATTTTTAGGTGTGTCCATTGATGAGAGATTAAATTGGAAGAAACACATTGATGATCTGCTGAAACGTTTGAGTTCAGCTACTTATGCAATAAGGGTCATTGCAAATTATGGTGATAAACATCTTAGTAAATTAGCTTACTACGCCTATTTTCACTCATTGCTTTCATATGGCATCATATTTTGGGGGAATTCATCACTGAGGAATAAAGTATTTATTGGACAAAAGCGTGTAATCAGAATAATAGCTGGAGTCCACCCAAGATCATCCTGCAGACATTTATTTAAGGATCTAGGGATATTCACAGTAGCTTCTCAGTATATATACTCTCTTATGAAATTTGTTATTAACAACCAAACCCAATTCAAAAGTAATAGCAGTGTGCATATCTACAATACTAGGAGAAAGGATGATCTTCACTATTCAAGATTAAATCTAACTTTGGCACAGAAAGGGGTGAATTATACTGGCACTAAAGTCTTTGGTCACTTACCAATAGTATCAAAAGTCTGACAGATAACCAACAAGTATTTAAGAAGAAATTAAAAGAATTTCTGAATGACAACTCCTTCTACTCCATAGAGGAATTTTTAGATATAAATTAAGAAAAAAAAGAAAAAAATTAAAAAAATAAAAAATAAAGAAAAACAAAAAACACAAAAAAATAAAGTTGTTATATTAACTTAAGTATGTTGTTAAATTAACCTAATTATGTCATGTACACTCCTGGAAATTGAAATAAGAACACCGTGAATTCATTGTCCCAGGAAGGGGAAACTTTATTGACACATTCCTGGGGTCAGATACATCACATGATCACACTGACAGAACCACAGGCACATAGACACAGGCAACAGAGCATGCACAATGTCGGCACTAGTACAGTGTATATCCACCTTTCGCAGCAATGTAGGCTGCTATTCTCCCATGGAGACGATCGTAGAGATGCTGGATGTAGTCCTGTGGAACGGCTTGCCATGCCATTTCCACCTGGCGCCTCAGTTGGACCAGCGTTCGTGCTGGACGTGCAGACCGCGTGAGACGACGCTTCATCCAGTCCCAAACATGCTCAATGGGGGACAGATCTGGAGATCTTGCTGGCCAGGGTAGTTGACTTACACCTTCTAGAGCACGTTGGGTGGTACGGGATACATGCGGACGTGCATTGTCCTGTTGGAACAGCAAGTTCCCTTGCCGGTCTAGGAATGGTAGAACGATGGGTTCGATGACGGTTTGGATGTACCGTGCACTATTCAGTGTCCCCTCGACGATCACCAGTGGTGTACGGCCAGTGTAGGAGATCGCTCCCCACACCATGATGCCGGGTGTTGGCCCTGTGTGCCTCGGTCGTATGCAGTCCTGATTGTGGCGCTCACCTGCACGGCGCCAAACACGCATACGACCATCATTGGCACCAAGGCAGAAGCGACTCTCATCGCTGAAGACGACACGTCTCCATTCGTCCCTCCATTCACGCCTGTCGCGACACCACTGGAGGCGGGCTGCACGATGTTGGGGCGTGAGCGGAAGACGGCCTAACAGTGTGCGGGACCGTAGCCCAGCTTCATGGAGACGGTTGCGAATGGTCCTCGCCGATACCCCAGGAGCAACAGTGTCCCTAATTTGCTGGGAAGTGGCGGTGCGGTCCCCTACTGCACTGCGTAGGATCCTACGGTCTTGGCGTGCATCCGTGCGTCGCTGCGGTCCGGTCCCAGGTCGACGGGCACCTGCACCTTCCGCCGACCACTGGCGACAACATCGATGTACTGTGGAGACCTCACGCCCCACGTGTTGAGCAATTCGGCGGTACGTCCACCCGGCCTCCCGCATGCCCACTATACGCCCTCGCTCAAAGTCCGTCAACTGCACATATGGTTCACGTCCACGCTGTCGCGGCATGCTACCAGTGTTAAAGACTGCGATGGAGCTCCGTGTGCCACGGCAAACTGGCTGACACTGACGGCGGCGGTGCACAAATGCTGCGCAGCTAGCGCCATTCGACGGCCAACACCGCGGTTCCTCGTGTGTCCGCTGTGCCGTGCGTGTGATCATTGCTTGTACAGCCCTCTCGCAGTGTCCGGAGCAAGTATGGTGGGTCTGACACACCGGTGTCAATGCGTTCTTTTTTCCATTTCCAGGAGTGTATTAGAAAATTGGACTCGTTCCACATCATTACGAAATATCGTATTCATGATCCGTGGAACTAGTATTAATCTAATCTAATCTAATCTAATCTACATGCATCAGCTAAATGTGTTTTAAAGTGTAATTGTCTTGTTTGAAAGATATAATGAGATCTGCACTATCTCTCGCCAAATTTTTCAGTGTTCTGGAACATTTTGACTCAAATAAAACACAGCAACACACATATTATGGCCAAACAGAAGCATTGTAGAATTTTATCCCTGTTTTCCATGGCAACATCATCAAACATGAACATGGTGTTTAACTTTACTTTGTTTGATGGAGGGATTTGGCTGTTTTGACTGAAAATTGTGTTTGTTGTACCATCTATACCTTGCATTATCTTTTACAGTAACTGCAACATGGGCTGAAACACCGTTTTTGAAAACACCCCTAAGTGATCAAAGCAGGCTCCTTCCAGGTATGTTAGCAATGACATGAGAATATTTGCCTTGCTGCAGTTGGATGGACCTACCTTTATCTCTCGTATTTTGTCAGGTAAGAGTATCTCTTCCTTCTCTTCTCCTTCTGGTCTTCTTCCACTCCATCACAGGACCAGTCACTTAACAATGAAGTCCAGAGATTTCACCACCTTGCCATGATACCAACGATATCGGTATTTGGTATGAAATGGGCTTTTATAGAAAAATTAAATTTGTAATAATAATAATAATAATAATATAGTAATATGTGTAGCTGCTATAGCGCTATCATCTTACTGATTGAGGTGCAATGGCTACACCTTAAATTATGTAATGATGAGGTAGTTAAATAAGAAAAATAACAAAGATTTGCAATAATATTTTTATTTACACATCAGCAATGGTATACATTAGTACAAATTTACTGCTTCAGTCTTCACAACAGTGCAGTATGTAGCACAAGAGAACTTACTTGTATGCACAGAATTCAGTATTATTTCTCTCAAACTGATGGACATTTCTTTTGTTTCTTCTTTTGACACCATATTATTGCAGTGTTCTAAATCGGTTTCATGTGTGATATACGTTGGAGATAGTTCATAATGTCCTTAGACACAGTTTCAACATACAGCAACCCATGGTTTAGTCTTTCCAACACAAGAGACAGCACCATCCATAGGGCAAACCAGTTCATAACAGAGCTCACCAGAGTGTCACGCCATCGGACAATGATGTTATAGGCAGCACCAGGCCAGCACAGTAAATGTTGTGGGATGGATAACATGGAGAATATTTAGAGGTCATCTTTTGACTGAGGTAATTTTCTGCACGACACAGTTCATCACGTTCCAACCCAGTAAACAGCACTTTAACACTTGTTGATACATTTTCAATCTCTAACATTCACTGATGCTTCTACATCAATATTTAAGTGCTTTGAACCATTTTTTGTTAGTTATAAGTTAAAATAACAAGCACTAGAGCAGTGGGAGGAAACGGCAGCTTCTCATCCACCACATCAACACCCCTGCAGTAAAACCAGAACGTTCTGGGATGGTGCACATATTCGAGACCAGTACTGTCCTTCACTGGGTGGTGCAGGGCCCCCAGCACAGTTCTTCTGAGCGCCGCTGTCTGGCTGGGTGTCTTCATTACACAAATCGATGAACAAAATGGAATAGCAGCACGTTGTCCTGTTCCAGTGTGTTGGTAAGGTGCGCTATAGGATCTTTTAGTGCTGCTGCTGGCCACTGCAGGCCAGAGGTTGCTGCGGTTCTGGGCTTGCTAGTGGGAGCTGCCAGTCTGATCATGCTGGAGGTCACTGAATGAAGAGGAAGAAACAATAAGCATCCACAGACAGCGACATGTATTTGAGCAAAGACAAGGAACTAAACCACCCATACATCTATGCTTCTTCTGTGAGACAGAGGCAGATGAGACCTCAGCTGCTGTTGTCACTTCATGATTCTTCCAACTGACTGATTGACTGACTGCAACTGAGAACACATCCGTTTTGTATCCCCTGACATCGTAACGACATGCCTGGATGTAGGATTCAAAGACTGCTATTCTCCCTCATCAATTTTCAGTTAGGGGGTAGGGGATTCTGCACCCCTGTTGGTTCGTGAGAGAAATGGTGGGGGAAAAAGAACCCATTTAAAATGTCCTCTGTGGCAGTTTTGTGTACTAGCTCAGTCGAGGCCCATGCACCAAGGTGAACACCTCTGGTTCATTCTGTCTGGGATAATGGAGTAAGACAATGTTGTCTCTTGCACTGTGGATTGATCGACCATTTCAAAAAACACGATCAGTTCCAGCCCACGCAGTAGTGTCTATGAGTTGTGAAATGCATATTTAGCCCATCCTGCTGCATCATCATCATTTGCTGAAAAGTATTCATCCCACCCTCATTCATTATCACCCCTTCCATTCATCTTGCAAGAGGAACATAGTTCTGAAGTGACCTACAATATCCAGCAAAATGTATACTATACCACAATATCTTACAGTTTTTTTCATCATGATCACACGAATCCTCCATAGTGAGATCCTTCCTTTCTGACACCTCAACACAGACTGTGTGATTTAGGGGTGGGAACTAATTGGAAAGCTGCTGTCACCTGGCAGTAGTGCATGGAACTCGGTAAGGGCATGACCTCCACAGTGTGTGGATTCAGCATCCAGACAACAGACACATGTATGGATGACCCAAAACGGTGGCTGATACACCACACTTCAGTCCATTCCTCAGTACTTACAGTTATTACGTCATGGAAAGTGGGGTTGAGTGTGCAGACATGAGCTGTAACCAAGTGGGGGAGTCCTGTCTCCCATAGACTGATTAAACAGAGGATATGTAGCAATAAATTATTGACATTGATTTGTATTTCATGTCATGAGATCCTTTCTCTCCAGAACAGACAGTCTTTTTCATGACAATTTCCAGATGGTTGAGGGGAGGGGGAATTGGGGGGAGGGGAGGGCTGGGGATTGCCCAGGAAGGGGAAATATGGCCCTGAACGGAACTGGAGAGGGGTGACAAAGCAACATGTCCCTTTTCCGAAAGGGGGGGGGGAGAGGAGGAGGGCGAGGAGAAATGGGTTTCTCAGAAAGAGGTATTATCCCCAGGTGTTCATGAATTAACTAACAGGGGCTCGTAAATCAACTAATTCAACAATAGGATAAAGAGTAATGGAGGGCGATAATTTGTCCCGAAATCTATGCATGCCCCTCATTGTATGCTACCCAAACAAACAATATGCACTAGAAGCGGTTTTAACCTGCAACTTAAGTCAACTATGATATATTTGCCTTTGGTGCTCAAACAGCACTTGCCTAAAGAAAAGCAATTAACATCCTTTTCATGGAAGAACTCTATGCCAAACAATCATTCTGCTAGGAGACCCTTCAAAATTAGGATCAGACATAACATAACTCTATTTTAAATTACGTTATTTACTTGCATTTGCCACTTGACAGATCACGACTTGGCATCTAAAGCTCCAGTTATACGGCAGTTTTCTGTTGGGTATGTTGGCACTTTGTATATCTCCTGAATCAACTTAAACAGAGTCAGCTGTGTAGAAGAACTGAAGTAGGAATTTTCCTTGCTATGGCCTTGATTCAAGATTGAACTATTATCTGCAGGTTATTAGAACATATGTTTTGAACAATAGTTTATTTGTCTATTATTTCAGTTCCTTCATTTTAACTTAACAGGCCACCACGATTGCCTTGATTGCCTGAAACCCATAAAATGACCATCACTGGAGGGCTTAATGATGTCAGAATTAGTTTGATGAAGCTTCGTTATTGTTTGCAGGCTATGGCTCATTTTTGACCTCAGTCATAATTATTGACAGGCACTGATTCTGCCAGTTACAGTCCAGAGTACCACTGGGCATCCGATCATTTCTTTATGTGAATAACATTTTCATATTTCCTTGTTTCTGATTTGCATTATATGAATTCCAGTAACCATTGCTGTTACACCTATAGAACTGTTCGCCTCTGTTACCCTGGTAACCAGGATGATACCATTTATTGTATTTTCTTCTTTTCTTATTATTCTGTTTCGGCTGGCGCCTGTCAACATGCCATACGTCACACCTTGGTGTGATTTATGCTGACCATTAAATTACTCTTGCTATTTAGTGCACTGTTCTTGCACAAAAGTGTCAATTATTTTTTCTAACTGCAATTGCTTTTAAATTTTTTTACTATGAAACATCACCTGCTGAACTATTATAATGCACTGAAAAATTGTAGAAATTAGCAGTCGCTAAATCATTGGGTTGTAATTTTTCTTTTTGCACTGATTGCTTCAGCAATGCCACTGATAAGTTGTTTTCAATTGGTTTAAAGTTTTATGACAATAAACTAATTGGATCAGTTGGCTGATCTCTTATTAGCACGTTAGGTACATGTGAAGTATCATTCTATGGAATATTTACTTTACTGGAAATGTCACCTTGTTGAACAGTACACTATGTGAAGAACTGTCTAAGTCAACATCAACTTCATATAAAAATAATCAGTTAAAATATTTGCATCACTTTAAGTGTGTAACTCTAGTTTTGTCTCATAGATAGATACTGTGGTATCGATAGCTACGATGCCATGGCGTAGGTACAAGTTCTTAGGTTGGCACTACGACACCGACACCTATGACAGCGCCCTCTAGCCGTGGCTGGGCAGCTCTGCAAGCGAAGCTCCAGATTCAGCCCAGTTGATCAAGATCAGACGATCAAGCAACTTAGCTTCTACTTCATAGGGGGCTACCCATGACAAACTTTGCCTTTGTTACTTCAATGATAGTTTATCCAACTATTATTAACTGTTAGCTTTGATACATTAACGGATTCGCACCTACACATTTATCTCATCAAGTTAAGTAATACTATAATTTGTATTATTCATACACCACTAGAAGAACTTTAAACTATACACAGTACCGGAGTACTTCACCTTGTCCTGCTCCTACTCTCGTCCTTCACTCCCGGCCTATTTTGCAGAAGCAGTTCACAGGAGCAGATCTACGCACCTCTGATCTTGGCAGGATACAAAAACTGGCGATGAGTATGTGTCTTTTTTGCTCAGTACTGCTTTAGCTTTGTCAATTTGCCTGTGTGAACCAGTGTATGAATGCTCCCAACATTCGCTATAAGGTTCCCTTTTGTGTAAACCATGTCTTCGCCACAGGAACAGGCTTCACTGTATGATCTTGTACGTTTTCAGTCTCAGCAAATAACACAGCTGCTTGCTGCCATAAATGGACTGGTCACATTACAAACTGCAGCTACTTCGGCGCCTCCGACGTCTCCATCTGTACCACCGCCGCCGACGATTCCGGCGCCGCCATTTCGTGCCTTCAATGCTGACGTTGAACACTGGCCAGTATACATCGTCCAGCTCGTCGCACACTTCGCTGTATACAACATACCAGGTACAGAGCTGCTTGCCTTTTTCATTGCCAATGTGGGTGTTGTGTTATACCGTGTGTCATAAAATTGTTTCCCACCATCCACCTAGAAACTAAAACTTACGACAAAGTGATTGATGGTTTGAAATCCCACTACCGTGACAGTGTAAAAGTGGTAGCTGCACGCTACAAATTCTTTCGTCTCCGGCGTGGTCCTACTCAGTCGAATAAATCTTGATTAGCGGACCTTCAGGGACTAACGTCTGATTGTGACTTCAATTGCTCATGTGGACGCTCATATGCGGATATAATGATTAGAGACACTATTGCGCAGAATGTGGCAGATCACCGCATCCACAAGCAAATCATCAAATTTAAAAACCCATCTTTGCAGGAAGTAGTGGACTTGCTATACAGACAAGATATATTAGTCATGGCTACTTCCGCGTTCGACATGACTCTGGGTGTGTGTACTGTTAGAGCGGCACAACACATGCCCTCCCGCCCGGCCCCAGCACAGCAGGCCATGCCGCGCCGCAAGCGCTCAAGTAAACAAGTTTCAAGCCAGGCACCCACTAAACAAACTGAAATCATGTCCGAACTGTTTTCGTGCCCACTCATGGGACAGTTGCCCTTCCCGTCAAGCACAGTATTATATTTGTAATAAGAGAGGCCATGTGCAAGCTGTGTGTAGTAAGACATTCTAATTCACAACTTGTCTTACGTTCGTGTGACTAGCATGGGCGTCACCGCAATGGAAACCGCCGTGATCATGATTCACATCAGCCTATGGAAATTAATGCCATTTATTTGAAAGGTGGCTTTCATTTGTGACATTCATTTCGCAGATTTGAAGTAAATAAACCCATATAATGGTTAATTAGTCTTATTAGGTGCATTAGAAAAAGAGATACGTGATGATTACATACATGTCTGAAATAATACAGGCTTTGCTAATGACAATATTTAGTTGCATGCTGTAGGTGTAAGCAAAGTACATTTGCCAGTGGAGGCGAGGAGTGGATGGGCAAGGCCGGGGAGGCGAAGGATGGCGAGCGCCGGAAGAGCATTGTGCAGGGGCCGGGGATCCCAGGGGATGGGGCCAGTGACCGGCAAACTTCAAAAGGAACACCGCCAAGTGCCAGGTGAGAGAGAGAGAGAGAGAGAGGGGGGAAATGTCGAGCAGACAGAGCATCCAATGTACGCGCTGGCGCCGCGCGGTCGCGCGCTGTTTTAGCGGCAAATGGCCTGAGCTCTGATTGGGCAGTTCATAAGAAAGTGCGGGAAAAGCTGAGTGTCTACGCCCGCTGTTTGAACAGAGAAATTTTTGGATAGGTGGGGAAATTTTATCACTCCGCGAGGCAGATGTGGGAGGCCTTTGCAGCATCGGGATTGGCTGATTAGAGTTCGGCAGCAAGATTGTCGCAAGAGCATCGTGCAGAGAGGGACAGGTAGGAGAGCGTCTTGTGCCGTGAAAGTGGACAGTCGCAAAGTTCGGTAGCTCTGAGATACGGACTTAGATTCTGAATACTGTGCTGTGTAGGATCTAGAGTCTGCAGCTACAGTAGGACATCAGCTTCCACGATAGGCATTGCATTGGCTACTAGTATAATTGCAGTTGATTCCGCCTTATAGACTGGCAGTCACCATTGAACTTAGTCAACCAGTACACAGAGCTATCACACTGGTATTGCACGTTAGTACAAGACACACTGGGTTGCACCTTAAAGGTTGTTGAGCCAGTCTTGAAAACGTTGTATACCATTTAGAGGAAATATAGGGCTTGTGGTCTTAGCAGTTTCTGAGTGGTTTATTCTGCTCAAGATATTTGAGACTTATCTTAATTCAGCGACTTTGCAGCTGCAGTCGTCGCCCCAGCAGTATCGATGGAGCCTGTACGCTGGTAGACGGTATTGTGAAGCTTGTAGCAGCGGCAGTAATGTTCAGAAATAGTTGTTGGATCGTGTTCTTGCCATCCACTGAGCATCTGTGCAGTTTTGCTTACGATTCGTTATTGGTTATTTCTATTTTTGCATGTTGTTTAGTTTGTTCCTCGGTGGTGGTGTCCGAAGTGCGTATTATTTCAGACACAAAAGAGATTATAGGAGTGCAGTCAGATTGCATTTACCATTTGCTTATCCAGGGGCATCATTAAATCTAACTTCGCGTCAACTTAACATTGAGATTATAGGAACGCAGTCAGATCGCATTTACCATTTGCTTATCCAAGGGCATAATTAAATCTATCTTCGCATCAACTTAACATTAAGAGTTGAGAGCCAATCTTACCAGTGTAGTATATCTAAGAACAGTGCACAATTTGTTTAATTTGTTTTCATTCGTGATTTGTTCAATATGATCTAATTTCTATTTGGTAGGACGGTGTGGGAATGACGTGGAGACTTTTAAAAGCATTGTACGGGAATTGAAATTTGCATTTAGAGAGCAGCAAGTTCGGGAGAAAAGAACAGCAAAGGAGGCTCAAAAAGAGAGAAGTAATGAAAACGAAAATAATAATCAGAGCCAAAATTGGCCAGCCAGTGCAGAAAATAGGCAAAACAACTTTGGCGGAAACAGAAATGGAGATAGTCAAAATCAGGACTGGAGGGTAATAATAGATGGAGAAATCTAGAGCCACAGAACCATGGGTGGCAGCAACAAAATAATTTCCCATCACGAAACTTCAACAGAGGATAGGCCGCAAGTCGAGCAGAATTGGAGATCACAGGCACACCAGAATGCATATGAACTGGAAGCAATCAAAAGTGGCAAATCACTAGGGGTGCATCATGTCAATCAAATGGCTCTGAGCACTACGGGACTTAACATCTGAAGTCATCAGTCCCCTAGAACCTAGAACTACTTAAACCTACCTAACCTAAGGACATCACACACATCCATGCCCGAGGCAGGATTTGAACCTGCGACCGTAGCAGTCCCGCGGTTCCGGACTGCAGCGCCTAGAACCGCACGGCCACCGCGGCCTGCTCATGTCAGTCATCTCAAGCCGTTTGTGGGGTAGGTTTGGATGACAAGACACTGGCACAAATGAACATATAGAGTAATTAAGTGTAAGTAAAATAAGATGTTATGTGTAGATTTCTTTAAAATAATATGGTATAGAATAATATATGTCTTGCTGAGGGGAATTCTTCATAAACATTTTGAATTGAGTCATAATTTAACATAAAATTACTGGAATTGTAGCGTAACATATGTTAACCATTTAAATTTCAGGTACTGTGTCATATTTTCCGAGATTGTAACTCTTAGAGTATTGTTTGTCATGTGGTGAATCGAGGTAGTGGGGCGAGTGTTAATTGTGGTTGGTGTGCATTGCGTCTCACCGTAGTTGTGGGTTTGATTTGCGTCTGTAGAGACGATTTTAGGTGGCCTGTCTTACCGCTGTGTAATGACGCACCAGTTCGAGGATGTTCGTTTGATTTATGTTACCGTCCTTAGAGACGTAGGTGGCCAGTTTCAAGCAAGAGCGAAGAAACGCACCATTTTCGAGGGTATTTTGAGTGTGTTGTTGCGTCCACAGAGACCTTCGGTGATGTGTCTAGTATGGAATGTCTGGACGCACCGAATTCGAGGCTTTAATGTAGTGATGTGGGTTGTAGTGCCCAGTGGTTTATTTGTATTTGTCTAGTATGTTCCACGTGTGCTCATGTGAACGCCGACAAGATTGAAAGAGTAGGTTATCGAGATAATCACAAGACAAACATTCTCAAGGATGCACAAGGCTGAAGAACTTGATTACAAATATGTAACAACTGTAAACATTAATACTAAAAATTTAATGCAATTTTTCAGGAATCAGCGTTATTAAAATTTTTTACTGTACAAAAAGCATAAATACTAAGGAAGATTGGGCATGAAGAAAATAAGCAAAGGAAAGGTATTAGGAAGAAAAGCAGAGATGTTGGTAATTGATAACTGTAACTAATCTGGGAAAGAATTTATTTTATTTTTTTTTTTTTTTTTTTATTTTTGCTCACAGGAAATGTGGTGTGTCCAACGTTGACAGCAAGGATGGAACGAAAGATAGCTTCCCTTCCATTTTCCTTAGTCCTAGTTGGCCAACAATTCCCCAACACATCCTAGAAACATTATATTATGTCTGCTTGATGAAGTATTGAAGTAGAAACTAAAAGTCATTTATACAGTATCCATAGTAGAAAGTGAAATGTTGTAGTAAGAACTGGTGGTGGTAAATATTCTAACCAAATGTTTTCTTTCTCTACATCAAAACGAAAAAAAGAGAATGATGTTTTTTGTTTAAATGAGTTAAATTGATACATTTGGGAGATATTAATATTATTGACAAGAATAAATGTATGTAAAATATGTAATTTATGTCTAGAGTAGAGAGAGTAAACTTTGTAAAGGATCCTATAAAATGTAATGTTTTACTTTATATAAAACTAAAAAGGATGGAAATTGTTGTAAACAGATGGACATGGATGTTAGGTCTCAGGGGACTGGGACGCAGAAGAGGGAGAGTATTTGGCATAAGTGGAGTGCTGGCCGCAGTGGGACGACAGTGAGGAGAAATCACTGTCACTTTCCGTGGCCAAAGTAGGTAGCCAGCCAGCGGGCTGAGGGCACAGGGAAGGCACCCCTTCCACCGGAGCGCTCCAGCTGACCGTGAAAGGGCTGGCGTGGCGAGAAGTAGGATCCGTGCAGCGGCCTGCCGTCACAACAAGCGGCGGGCGACACAACAGCTGTCCGTCATAGTGGGGAGTCCAAAGCTTAAATGGCCCAGTGGAGAGGAGGGCGGCTCAAGGCCGACTGCCCATTCTCTCAGTGCAGACAACGAGGTTGTAGTGGACGAACACTGACTGAGAGGCAGCAGTAAACACAGCTCGTGTGGATGCATCCAAAGCCTTCTACACTATGGTATTGCAGCTGTATACATAAGAATATTAACATCTCCTGATCCTAACTGTCACAAAAATTCCCTATACAAAAACAATAGCCGATGAAACGTAACATGAAGAAAGAAGACTAGGTACTCATTTGAGATTGGAAGAACACGAAGAATGAAATAGGAAACAGTGACACAAGTCCTTAGTCGCCGAAGAAGAGTATAGGTTCCTAAAGCCCTGTCAGTACACAGCAGAACATCTGTGCACTACTAATTAAATCGTCATCTTACACCTCTTGTACCAGCCATAGTTCTGGCAGTCCTGCAGGTAATTGAAGAGGCCCATTGCACGTCAGAGGAGATTCTTGAATGATTACCATTGTTGGTGAACCACTATCGAGCCATGGGTCCGGAGGTCCATCAGCACCTTTCAACAGCGCCACAAATGCATTAATCTACAAATGCATTAATCTACAAGTGTTGTGATAGTGCCAGTAAAAACAACATGGTTAGGTTGGTGAATATCAATGCCTTTCTGTAACTAAATTTAACTGATGTGTGTTCTAAAACTTTTTCAGGATCAGCAAAAGAATTATAAAAACGACAATAATTTATCCATGAAATAACATATTTATGTCTTATTGTATTTTGTATTTTATCTTTTGCTTTCGTATTATTATAGATGTATTTTTCTATTATGTTTTGTGTCTTAATATTTCATTATGCATTGTCTATGTATGTTTTATATGTTTATTTTTGTGTGATTCAATGATATGTTTTAATGATGTGTGTTCATGATAGTAGAGCGGCCACGAAGTATTAAATTGATATTTATCTTGTATTTCACATGTCTACACACGATACAGGTACTAGGCCTGTTCAGAACATATTAAAAAGTATTGTATGTTTGAATTTCAACACAAACATCAGAACAGAAAAACGCCCAAAAACAATAACAGGTTTTCTTGAAGTTAACTCAAATGAGAATGTAACTACTTGTTCAAAATAATTAAATGCAGGTGGCCACTATAAAAAAAAATTTACTTGCGTAGGGAAGGATAAATGAAGAGTGAGAGGACCTAAAGTCTAATACTAAGATCTGCCGTTTCATAAGGAGTTAAATTTCGTAAACATTGTTTGCTTGCTTTTTCTTGATCATTTTTGTCAGGACATGAGACAGTGTTTGATGCAAGTCGTAACTCGATATTGTGAAAGAAAGAGAGGCGACTTAAATGTAAATGTTCTCATGCCAAATATTAAAATCTAAGGCAGTACTCATGATTGAATGGAGGAATGAATGAGATTGGGAATGAGATGGGCTCATAATTGTTCTTTGCTCGGGAAAATGAGAATTTTTTCAGGAAGGAAGGGGTTATGAAAGGTGGCTTTCATTTGTGACGTTCATTTTGCAGATTATTCTGCTTGTTTGAAGTAAATAAACTCATATAATGGTTAATTAGTCTTATTAGGTGCATTAGAAATAGAGATACGTGATGATTACACGCCTGTCTGAAATAATACAGGCTTTGGTAATGACAATATTTAGTTGCATGCTGTAGGTGTAAGCAAAAGTACATTTGCCAGTGGAGGCGAGGAGTGGATGGGCGAGGCCGGGGAGGCGAAGGATGGCGAGCGCCGGAAGAGCATTGTGCAGGGGCCGGGGATCCCAGGGGATGGGGCCAGTGACCGGCAAACTTCAAAAGGAACACCGCCAAGTGCCAGGTGAGAGAGAGGGAGAGAGAGAGAGAGAGGGGAAATGTCGAGCAGACAGAGCATCCAATGTACGCGCTGGCGACGCCCGGTCGCGCGCTGTTTTAGCGGCAAATGGCCTGAGCTCTGATTGGGCAGTTCATAAGAAAGTGCGGGAAAAGCTGAGTGTCTATGCCCGCTGTTTGAACAGAGAAATTTTTGGATAGGTGGGGAAATTTTATCACTCCGCGAGGCAGATGTGGGAGGCCTTTGCAGCATCGGGATTGGCTGATTAGAGTTCGGCAGCAAGATTGTCGCAAGAGCATCGTGCAGAGAGGGACAGGTAGGAGAGCGTCTTGTGCCGTGAAAGTGGACAGTCGCAAAGTTCGGTAGCTCTGAGATACGGACTTAGATTCTGAGTACTGTGCTGTGTAGGATCTAGAGTCTGCAGCTACAGTAGGACATCAGCTTCCACGATAGGCATTGCATTGGCTACTAGTATAATTGCAGTTGATTCCGCCTTATAGACTGGCAGTCACCATTGAACTTAGTCAACCATTACACAGAGCTATCACACTGGTATTGCACGTTAGTACAAGACACACTGGGTTGCACCTTAAAGGTTGTTGAGCCAGTCTTGAAAGCGTTGTATACCATTTAGAGGAAATATAGGGCTTGTGGTCTTAGCAGTTTCTGAGTGGTTTATTCTGCTCAAGATATTTGAGAATTATCTTAATTCAGCGACTTTGCAGCTGCAGTCGTCGCCCCAGCAGTATCGATGGAGCCTGTACGCTGGTAGACGGTATTGTGAAGCTTGCAGCAGCGGCAGTAAAGTTCAGAAATAGTTGTTGGATCGTGTTCTTGCCATCCACTGAGCATCTGTGCAGTTTTGCTTACGATTCGTTATTGGTTATTTCTCTCTTTGCATGTTTGGTTTGTTCTTCGGTGGTGGTGTCCGAAGTGCGTATTATTTCAGACACAAGAGATAATGGGAATGCAGTCAGATCGCATTTACCGTTTGCTTATCCAGGGACATAATTAAATCTAACTTCGCATCAACTTAACATTAAGAGCTGAGAGCCAATCTTACCAGTGTAGTATATCTAAGAACAGTGTACAATTTGTTTAATTTGTTTTCATTCATGATTTGTTCAATATGATCTAATTTCTATCGTGAAAAGCAGTAGTGGTAGTTAGCCGTCACTGTCACATTAATATATTTTATTCATGTTTAATATCGGCCACTACCCCAATATGAACCCCTCCATATTCAAAGCCTTCTGCTTCACGAGCTTCTACAGATCGTGGTTTGAATCAAGTTTTGCCAGACACTTCCTCTCGCATTCAGCGCGATGCGAGGAAACTTTTTGTGACTTTGAACATTTGTGGACGTTCTGTTCGCATGCAGCTGAACACTGGTGTGTCAGTTTCTTCACTGAACAACTCTACGTATGACTTGCTTGGTTCGCCCCCGCTTCGCCGTTCGTATTCCACACTAACTGCTTTTACTGTACAGGAAATCAGTGCTCGACGTGTGTAGTTTGCAAGCCACGTACAGTGTCTTTCCATGTGCTTCGCTCTAGTGATGCTACGAACATTATTGGCATGGACGCTTTAGAACTTTTTGGCCTCGCAATTCAGGACAATGTACTTTGCATCAACGCTGGTGACCATGCAGACAGTGTTGCCGGACTATGTGCTGATTTTGCTGAACTCTTTTCTGATGTCCCTGGTTGTGCCAAGGACTTTGCAGCGCATGTTGTAGTCAAATACAATGACAAGCCTATTGTCCGGTGCGCACGCCTGGTACCCCACGCAGTGCGCGACGCCGTAGCTGCTGAACTTACGCATTTGCAAGACAGTGGTGTCATTGAACCTGTTTCTGCTTCGCAATTGGTTTCACCTTTCGTGTGTGTGAGAAAACCAAACGGTCGTCTCCGTATTTGTGCTGACTTCAAGTCAACAGTGGTAGCTTCGTTTCCCTTACCGCGTCCTGAAGACATTTTTGATAAGCTTGAGGCGGAATAATTGTTTTCCACAATTCACTTCCAATTCCACTCGACAAATTGTCTCAACGCTATTTTGTGATCAACACACACCTTGGATTGTTCAAGTTTCGTCGCCTTCCGTTCGGTTGTGCTTCGGCTCCTGTTATTTTTCAGTCTTACTTGCAGCAGTTGTGTGCCACTCTCCCTGGCCGCTCAAATTATCTGGACGATATAGTTGTGTTGGGCCGAACGCCTGACGAACATTTGCAGAATTTGTGTGCCTTATTTACTGTACTTTTGCATGCAGGACTCAAGTGTAACAGAGAAAAGTGCAAATTTTTTCAAACAAAGGTTCAGTATTTAGGACATATGATTAACGGACATGGTATCCACCCCTCGCCGTCACATCTCAGTACGAGTACGATTAGAGACTTGCCAGCACCCAGGAACTTGAAGGGACTTAAGTCGGTTTTGGGCAAAATTACATACTATATTCGGTTTATACCAAATGCAGTGCAGATTGCAGTGCCATTCCATTGCCTTCGGTGTAAGAATGTTCCTTTTGTTTGGTCTTCTTCCCAGCAATATTCTCAACTCGACGAAGAAGCCTTAGCTATTTTACATGGGGTGACAAAATTTCATGACTTTTTATTGTATGGTCGCAATTTCTATTTGGTCACTGACCATAAGCCTTTGAAGTCGTTGTTTCACCCATCAAATCCAGTTCCGGCCTGTAATGCACAAAAGTTGCTACATTGGTCCTTCTTTTTGTCTAACTACAATTACGAAATTTTTTCGGCCTACAGCCCAGCATGGCAATGCTGATGCTTTGTCTCGTCTACCTATCGGTCCTGACGAAGTGTTTGATTCTTCCTAATTGTCATGCATGTTTATTGATTCACAAGATAAGGAATTAGGTGATGGTTTTCCGGTGGATTTTCGTTGCATTGCTTCTGAGACAGACGCCGATGCTTCTTTGCAGATTCTTTTGCAGTATATTCGTTCTCAATGGCCTCCATCTGCTACCCAGATTAGTGAGCCTCTTGTTTGGCGTTACTTTGCGCAACGTCACAACCTGTCTGTACACCTTGGTGTTATTTTGTTACGAACTGAAAATGATCAGTCTCGTGTAGTTGTACCTAATTCGTTGCTGTAGGAAATCCTCCGATTACTGCACGCTGGTCACTGGGGTATAGTGCGGACGAAGAAATTAACACATCGTCACTGCACTTGGGTCGGCATTGATAGATAAATTGAGAATTTGCTTGCTTATTGTCGCTCTTGCGCGGAGCATAATTCCGGTCCCCGCCAGCACTTCTTTGCATGGCCGGCTCTTACTGCGCCTCCATATTGATTTTGCGGGTCCTTTCTGGGACACCCGCTGGTTGATAGTCATTGATGCGTTCAGCACCTTTCCTTTTGTTGTACCTATGTCTTCTACTATATCTGTCAGTGCTATTCAGGCTTTGACATCTATACAGGGCTATTACAAATGATTGAAGCGATTTCATAAATTCACTGTAGCTCCATTCATTGACATATGGACACGACACACTACAAATACGTAGAAAAACTCATAAAGTTTTTTCGGCTGAAGCCGCACTTCAGATTTCTGCCACCAGAGCGCTCGAGAGCGCAGTGAGGCAAAATGGCGACAGGAGCCGAGAAAGCGTATGTCGTGCTTGAAATGCACTCACATCAGTCAGTCATAACAGTGCAACGACACTTCAGGACGAAGTTCAACAAAGATCCACCAACTGCTAACTCCATTCGGCGATGGTATGCGCAGTTTAAAGCTTCTGGATGCCTCTGTAAGGGGAAATCAACGAGTCAGCCTGCAGTGAGAGAAGAAACAGTTGAACGCGTGCGGGCAAGTTTCACGCGTAGCCCGCGGAAGTCGACGAATAAAGCAAGCAGGGAGCTAAACGTACCACAGCCGACGGTTTGGAAAATCTTACGGAAAAGACTAAAGCAGAAGCCTTACCGTTTACAATTGCTACAAGCCCTGACACCCGATGACAAAGTCAAACGCTTTGAATTTTCGGCGCGGTTGCAACAGCTCATGGAAGAGGATGCGTTCAGTGCGAAACTTGTTTTCAATGATGAAGCAACATTTTTTCTTAATGAAGTGAACAGACATAATGTGCGAATCTGGGCGGTAGGAATCCTCACGCATTCGTGCAGCAAATTCGCAATTCGCAATTCACCAAAAGTTAACATGTTTTGTGCAATCTCACGGTTTAAAGTTTACGGCCCCTTTTTCTTCTGCGAAAAAAACGTTACAGGACACGTGTATCTGTACATGCTGGAAAATTGGCTCATGCCACAACTGGAGACCGACAGCGTCGACTTCATCTTTCAGCAGGATGGTGCTCCACCGCACTTCCATCATGATGTTCGGCATTTCTTAAAAAGGAGATTGGAAAACCGATGGATCGGTTGTGGTGGAGATCATGATCAGCAATTCATGTCATGGCTTCCATGCTCTCCCGACTTAACCCCATGCGATTTATTTCTGTGGGGTTATGTGAAAGATTCAGTGTTTAAACCTCCTCTACCAAGAAACGTGCCAGAACTGTGAGCTCGCATCAACGATGCTTTCGAACTCATTGATGGGGACATGCTGCGCCGAGTGTGGGAGGAACTTGATTATCAGCTTGATGTCTGCCGAATCACTAAAGGGGCACATATCGAACATTTGTGAATGCCTAAAAAAACTTTTTGAGTTTTTGTATGTGTGTGCAAAGCATTGTGAAAGTATCTCAAATAATAAAGTTATTGTAGAGCTGTGAAATCGCTTCAATCATTTGTAATAACCCTGTATTTTGCATTGAGGGCCTTCCTGAAGTTATTGTCTCTGACAATGGCCCCCAATTTATGTCCTCAGAGTTTGCTACGTTCTGTGCTGCTAATGTCATTCGCCACCTGACCTCAGCCCTGTTCCACTCCCAGTCGAACGGCGAGGCTGAACACTTCATGCATACGTATAAATCGCAGATGAGCAAGTTGCGCGCCACTCACTCCCACGGCCGTGCGCTATGGACTTTCCTTGTTTCCTATCACTCCCAGCTGCGCAGCACCCATTCCCCAGCGGAATTGCTACACAGCTGCGCCCATCGGTCGCTTTTGCAGGTATTGCACTCGCCGCCGCGCGCTCCCGCTGCTTCGCCTCGATCTGGCTTGGTGCCGCATGATTTGGTGTTCTATCGCGTTTTCTCTGGCAGGCAGCGCTGGGAGTAGGGGCGCATTCTTCGCCAGTTTGGCTGCGCCTTATTTGTCATTTCTGATCTCTCCAGCACTGTCGAGTGACACCGGAACCAGATCCGTTTGTGCCACCCCCCCCCCCCCCCCCCCCGGTTTTCTGTAGCTGATTCTTTTCCGGCAGAATTCGATGCTTCCCAGCTTCTGAGGCTTCAGCCCACGACTCCACTGACGGCGCCTCCGCCGCTCGCGCATCTGCCAAGGGCGCTCCTGCCGCTGCCGCTGCCGCTGCCACTATTGCCAATGGAGGTTGTTGCTCCGCCTCCTCATCCGAGCATATCCAGTGGCAGTGCGCGTCCTGGGTAGGTTTTCCACAGGGCGTTTTCCTCGCTCCCTCGTGAGCAATTCAGGGACGTGGGTGGGCAGCTCCGCTGACCACCCCCCTCAGTTGCGCCGCCCCTGCGTCCCTCCACCCGCCGTAGGAAGCCCTACTCAACGACTGTGCGCCGTTTCATGGGGAGGTGTGTGGTATCGTTAGCTAGGATGCCACGCCCTAGTACTGAAGTACTTCACCTTTTCCTGCTCCTAATCATGTCCTTCACTCTCGGCCTATTTTGTAGAAGTAGTTCACAGGAGCAGATCCATGCACCGCCTATCCAGGCGGGATACAACAGATACAATTTTTTAACTTGTAATGATTGAAGATCTCGGTGTCAAAAGTTCCATCCACTTTAAGATAAAGAGAATAATTCGACTATCTTTACTTTAATTAGTGTGGTTGCTGTAATTTTTAATTAGAGTTGCTGCTAATTTTTCTTGTTTTCCTTTCAATACTTCCATTTTCCTGTTATGGAGTGATTCTCTCATTTCTGTTGTGAAAGTTTTCTTGGCTCCATTTATCTGTATTGGACACAAAACACAAAAGAAACAGTGTAAGACATTAACAACCTGTGTTGCAGCCTCACAATTATAATTCTATCTCTCTTTCATAAATAATTAAGTGTTGTTTGCTCTATATGATTATCAAAAAGAGAAGACAATTATCTTCTTGATGGGAATGAGCTTACAAATAAGCACAATCTGTGATTGTTCATCTGCGTAGTTCTGCTGTGTAACTAATAATTTTAAGGATAGTAATTAGAATGGAAATTTGCTAGCACCCCACAAGGGGTGCAACAATAGTGAATTCGCTCGAGAGCGTGTGTCCCAGCTAATGTATGCACAGTGACGCACACTCCAAACAGTTAGGCTTATGAATTTTCGTATACACGAAAAATTTGTAAGATACAATGTTGTATTGGTAGTTGATATTTGTGCTAGTCTTGAAATTATTCACCTCCTCTTTTTTAAAGACAATGTTACAACGTCCAGCTTGCTGTGCTGAAATTAGTTCCTTCTCCAGAGTATTATATGTACCATTGACACAGATAGGTAGGTCAAGTCAAATAGCGACATAAGTGATATTGACTTCGTGCCATAAAAATTAACGTATTTCACACTATTAGCAAACTAAACAGAAATCCGTGTCCTCTCTCTATCATGGATGGGAAAAGACATAGCACAAGATTGATGAAACATCCAGTATAAAATGTAAGAAAATTAATATTCTCAATTTTTTTCTCACCAGTTCAACAGACTTCGTTGCTATGAGCATACCTCATTTTAGTCATTGCCTTAAACTACTTAGGCGAATAAATGGATAAAAATAAACAGAGAAAAATAAAACATATATCCATATAGATAAACCATCATAAGTCCCAATACAACGCCCCCCCCCCCCTACTTTATACTAGTGTGGTCCACGCTTACTGACGCCCGGGTTCCCGGGTTCGATTCCCGGCAGGGTCAGGGATTTTCTCTGCCTCGTGATGACTGGGTGTTGTGTGCTGTCCTTAGGTTAGTTAGGTTTAAGTAGTTCTAAGTTCTAGGGGACTGATGACCATAGATGTTAAGTCCCATAGTGCTCAGAGCCATTCCACGCTTACTGGATGATAATATACAGTAAAGGTGCCATTTCTGCGTACTATCATAACATATTACAATTTATTTTTAGTTATAACTTATATTGTATCTTTTTCCTGACCAGGGTTTAACATAACTTTATTGATGGCCAATATTGTTTTAACGTCTACCATAGACATGCCAGTTCTCTCCTATTTTACTGTTTTATTTACATATTCTGAAAGTTTAATTTTCCAAGTCCATGACAAGACAAAGGACATGTTCAAAGTCAGAGTCTGCAGCTCCATTATTGTGGAGCAACTGCTACACACATTTTCCAGGGCTAGGCTCACACACGTTAAGCAATGTTTGTTGTGCACGCACCTCAGAAGTCTGCTGATGCAACGTGGCTAAGAAGTACGCTTTGTTTCCACATTTTTTACATAACGACGAATTTCATGTCGTCAAAATGTCTGTGCAGCTGCTCCATGGGATAATGAGTATAGGCAAATCTGTGACTGAGAGTTTCCAATGCTTCCATGGGAGGGTCTGTCATCTCTGACCTGTGGTCCAAGATCAGCCCATATATTCAGCATCACGTCAAAATCTCACCAAATTTATTTCAAGGGTGTTCACAAATGTTTCCGCCTTATATGGTCCCTTGTAGCAAGGTCTAGCGTCCCCTACCACTACAAACTAAAAACATATGGGTCATTGTATGCACTCAACTTCCCAACAGGTGCAAGTTTAACCCTCTTAAAACACACAGCAAGCATTTGATAACTGAATAGTTCCTCTTGATGTCTATTTTGTCAATTCATATTAGGTTTCACATAACATACAACATAAGTGTTACAGTTCAACAGCATTTGATTTGACCTATGCATATATAGCCCTATATCTACATATTGCTGAAACATCGTGTATATATATGGTACAATTTATACATATTCACTTCTAGATTCATTATAAAATTTATAACTTGGGCTGAAAACAACACTGCAATACCACTGTCTGTTAAGATTTTACTTTCGCCCTTAGGACGCATATAACATCATCTTACAGTTTCAATACACAGTACTTAATATGTTCTTTGATCATTCAAAGGCTGTCTCTTGCTGATCTTCCATGAGCAGGTAAATCTCTTAATCTTTGAGCTCATGGAATAGTGTTACCTTATCTAGAATAATGATTTTTTTTTGTTTCAAAGTTGAAAGGACATTATACACATATACAGTTTGACGATATGCATAAACCACTGTCCCCTTATTTCAACTGACTCAAGCACCCGTAAATACAAAATATTAATGAACGAGGAAATATCTTCATTATACTTAACCAACACAAGCAGACATAGCTATGCTCAGCACACCTCTATCAAGTATACTGGAAAGGCAACTACTGATCTACAAGGAATGGTGACAGTCATTGGAAAGAAGCTTTTTTCCTGTTGGATGTATCATCCACACACCACAGCATAATTGAGCAAACTCTTGGTGCACACTTGTTTGTATCTTTGTGAAACTAGTTACTCAGTTATTCCTGAAGTAATCGTAGAATTCTGACAGTGCAGTGTCACATAAGATATCTATTTCTTTTTTTAAGTACTTGTAGTGAGTGTAATTCAGTGTACCTAACTTACATCCTTATCTTCAGTACACCACTCTTGCGTATATAGTTTACTTAAATATGTCACTACAAAGGTTGTGCTGAGAAAATATCGTAGAAGAATATTCAGATAAGTCATAATCCTATGTAAATGCATCACGTATCCTCATATTTGGCACTCATATCAGTAGGTTGCGCTTTCTAATACGCAGTCTGGCCACTTTTTGTTGTTTAGGTCTACTAGTAGTAGTCCTAAACGCCATTAGATAATATTCTACATGCTGCAGTCTCTTCATATACACTCATTTACTCTGTCACATTCATACACAATATGTACATAAAATTACTCACATTATGCTGTGGCCTGCTTTCCTTGGTACCATCTACCTAAATTCTCCCTGTCTTTAGCAGCACGTGTCCATCTATCCTTACCTGAAAAAGCTACTTAATGGTAACAAATTAAGAACGTAGACACTCCATGGCCAACATTATTTTTCTTCTCACATACATATCTTTTTACTTTAAGTAGGCAGATGTGTAAATTAATCAACTACTTTTTAATTCTCAGAACCAGTCCTTTTATAAGAGAGCAAATATTCAGAGTATGTCTGTAGTTTTGATTTACCTTTTTCAACCCTTCCCTATTCATATTACAGTTGCACCTTCAATTAATAAGTGTTGTAGATGGGCACCACCTCATTATCATTTGTAGTTCGTTCAGAATGTGATCATAGTCCGGCACTTATTCTTTTTTTTAGTTGTATATAGATACTTTCCTTATAGTGTGTTATTCATTGAGTACAAACTACCATGAAAATTTGTATATACTGTAAACAGTGGTGTAATGTACAGATAGTCTTCTGTAGTTAGCCATTCTTTCTTCTTCTGTAAATTTTCTTTTCTTTTAAACTTCCTTGCAGTATTAGTTTTATCCTTATAGCGTAGGTTCCTCCATGTTAATAGTAATTAACTTTTATGAAAACCTCCAGAATATAGCTTTTGTGGGAGCTAGGTGCCAAGTTTTCATTGCATCCAATGTGCAAAGCACTGTTGGACACAAGTATTTCTGCACGTGCACTAAGGTTGCTGACGTTTGTGTTAGCTCCTATGCCTGCACATCCTCTCTCTCTCTCTCGTGATGTTGCTTCAAGTTTTACATCTCAAGCGCATTGTCATCTTTTATTTGGGAAATGTACGTATTGTAGAATGAACTGACACCACTATGATGATGTTTGACTTTCATGTTTCATATAGCCTTTTGACATTAAACAGAATCTCGAATTACTATAAATCACCTTGCTTCCATTTAAGAATATATAAATAAAATGAAATTTTTTTCTTAAAACCAAGTAAACAATTGTTATATACATATTACATTGAAATATTTCATTTGATCTTGTACAGTACTTCAAGTACTGCAGAAATGAAGACACCTGTAGTCATGCTCAAACTGAACAGCAAACAACATTCATAGCTCCGGCCCCCACAGAAAAAGGCTGCATACTTCCCACTATCTTCATGTAATGCTACTTGCCAATACGAAGTCTTTAAATCAATTATAATGCGATATTTAACATTGTTAAATTTTAGTGACTGTTCTTCAATGCTGTCAAGGCTTGTCCTAACAGGAACAATGAGTGTTTATGATTCGAGAGTCAAGCACAAGCCTGATGCCACCATTGGGCTTAGTGATTGGTAACATAGGACTACAATATGGAGAATAAGATTGTGTATGATCTTCCAATTTATCATCCTTTCAATTTCTTTCCTTACAGCATCTCTGTGCCCAAGGAAGTGGATATTAAGAAAACTAAATATCTCATGTGGGTAAACGTCCATTCTATACTCATAAGCCTTTATTATCGTGGGGCGCTTTCTAAATACTTGCACATACCGAGATAATACTATTTGCAAGTCCTTCTGATCCTCTGTCAAACAAGCAGATTCACTTACGTTGGCTAGGAGAGTCTCCAGTTTCATGTCTTCAGTCAGCTGCTCAACCCTTTGTGTATCAGGAAACAGAACATTTGGATATGACAATTGTACTCCGACCTCAGTACTCACTGAGTGTATTTTCGGTTGTGCTGGTTTTAATTAAATTTACTGATAACCTCTGTTGACTGCAAAGAAACATTTTCTTTGCCCTATGTAAATCGTAGTCTTGCAGTAGCTTTCTCACTTCCTGTGCACAGGTTCGATTCCCAGTGGGCTCAGGGATTTTCCCTGCCTCGAGATGCCTGGGTGATGTTGGGCTGTCTTCATCATCATTCATCCGCATTATGGTCGGAGGAAGGCAATGGCAAACCACCCCCGCTACGACCTTGCCTAGTCAGCAGTGCGGGTCTCCCGCATCGTTCACTACACTCCTCTGTGTATGTGACATGTCAGTCTGTACTACGTATTGTCTAAAGGTATCCATCCCAAGACAATTTACTCCAAGTTTTTCCACAATCAGAAAAATACACCTTAGAGGAAAATTGCTGATGATAATGGTTACTAATGCCTGAAGTTTAGCTCCTTTTAACTTGGTCCCACTGTGGTCAGAATATGACAATTCTGTACTGGAAAAGTTGGTAAATACCATCGTCTTTATAGCTCATTAAACCGACCTTGTGATATTACGTTTGTCGATGCAGCGTTATCAAGTACCACAGGTACATCTAGATCACATATCCAGGCATGAATTATGGCTTACACTGACTCCTCATTATCCTTGTCTAATTTGTTTACGTCTTCCTGAGACAGCTTTTCTTTCATATCTATCCCTTGGTCACATCTGAAGAAGTAATTTGGAATAAATTGCATGCCCCATCCCTTTTATTGGTTCGCAAACCGGGGCTTATCGTGACCTGTTCGAGTTTTCCTGATTGGTCGGGAGGTTAGCCTCTGCTTTGTGCTTAACTTCAACTACCTGCACATTGTGAATTTGACTTCAGCAGTTCATGTCCTGTATTCCCCTGGAATCAAATTCCCCTTACCTTGTCCCCACTGGATATGTGGTTGTTAGTCAGGAGTTTTGTATCCCACCTGGAAGGCGCCGCGTGGGTAGGAGTGGGAAAAGGTAATAAAAGTCAGTACTGCAAGAAAATGGTTTACTGGTGCAAAAACAAGGTGATAAACGATTACATAACTTTGTACACAGGTGCGATGCTGAAGCGAAGTGTCCTGGCTGGCTGCACCTGATGAAATGGGCGAGACTGTAGCGATGCTCGTAGAGCTCTCCAACTCTGGCTAGAGGGCGCACTGGCATCGTAGCTATCGATACCACAACGAGGATAACAGATGGATGGTCTATTTGCCGTTTGTTCCTGCCAGTTATTGCCAGCTGTGGGGGGTGCATTGTGAACTTGTTAGCCACAGTCCCTTTGTTTGACAGAATTCAGTCTATTGTAATTCTGTTTGCGACTTCCTGCATCTGAGTCTACACATCACTCACGATCTTTACTATATCTGCCATTTCCTCTTGTGCCTTGTCTGTAAATGACACTTTCTCATCTAGGTTGTTTGTCTCCTGAGACAAATCAGTGAATAATTTCACCTTTAATTTCTTCTCCATATCTGCAAGTTTGCATGTTAAATCACTAGAAAGGTTAAAGTGTAGATTTGACTTAAAATATCGAACCTCTGTGATCCGTCGTTCTTAAAAACATCAAATGTTTGCTTTTGTTCATTTTTAAAATCACGAAATTTTTCATCAAGTTTTTCGCTTTATTGTGCAGAAAAATTATTAAATAAATTCTTCATTAGTTCAGTGAGGTCTTTATACATGATTTACATTGAATGCATTGATGACATATTAGTGTCTAATGTACCTACTGTGTCTTGTTCTGTCATATTTGAAACAAATTCTTGTGACATGATACTCCATACAACCGTACTTTTCATAATAAGTGTAGATGTGGTACTGAGTCAAATACGCTTTCAGTATGTCACGTGACAAAAGTGCGAACTGGGTTTCACATGATCGATTTTTTTGGACTTGATTGCGAAATTTGCGACTGGATTGAGGATTTCTTAGCAGGGAGGGCGCAGACGTTATCTGGAATCTAGAGTCATCGACAGATGTAGATGTACCATCAGATGTACCCCAGGAAGTGTGTTGAGATCCTTGAAATCATATTGTATATTAATGATCTTGCAAACAATATGAATAGTAACCTCAGACTTTCTGCAGATGATCAGTTATCTACAATGAAAAACTGTCTGAAGGAAGGTACATAAATCAGCCAGATTTGGTAAGATTTCAAAGGGGTGCGAAGACTGACAATTTGCCGTAAATGTTTAGTAATATAAAATTGTGCACATCACAAGAAGGAAAAAACGTTGTGCCACCCTTCTGCTTCCAGTGTCAATTGCAACGTTAGAACACCCTGTCTGGTGCCTTTACCTTTCCTAAAGCCAAACTGGACAACCTGTAACAGATCCTAAATTTTCTTTTCATTTCTTCTGTATATTGTTATTGTCAGCAATTCGGATTCATGAGCTGATGGTGCGATAATACTGGCATTTGTCGGCTCTTTTCATTCGGAATTGTATGGATGATGTTTTTCTGAAAGTCCGATGGTATATCTCCAGTTTCATACATTATACCCATCAATGTGAATAATCGTATTGTTGATACTTCTCCCAAATATTTAAGAAATCCATGGAATCTGATCTATACTTTCTGCTTTATTTGATCCTAAGCATTTCAAAGCTGTTCCATAAAAGTTCGTGCATTCAGCCGCATAAATTCAACTTCTTCTTCTTCTAATATTTCGGCTGAATACCCTCCAGCCATCTTCGGAGTGAGCCAAGGTGATAGATGCTCCAACACTTGCTCCATCGTTTTAAACCCACGGACCGAAGCACTGCGCATGTGACCACAAATACAGAAGGCGCCAGAGACGCTGATCGGTGGCAAAGAGGGATGACATACGTACAGAATTAGATCTATGGCTGCAGAGTCGATCCACACAGTGATATCGATGTATCACTGTGAGCTGCACCATCGCAATGTCTTTGTGACGTTACAGAAATTGCCGGATTCCATGATTTGTCCAAGCTGAAGCTGCTATCTCTATTAATTAAATTCGTCGCCAACCGAATTTCAAAATTCGGTACTGAATGGAAGAATAAGCCGCCAGCGCGCTACTGCAACACGAGCCGTCGCTGCATCAATGGTCACCAGAACCTGCATGTTACAACTCCACCGCTCCGCTGTTCCGAGGAATTGAGCGAGTTAAAACACGATGCATTACTCTGTTTGTTTAAAGAGTGTTATGTCTCAATAAATGACTGTTAGTGGAACCAACAATGTCTCACTCACACCTCACCCTCTGAGACAGGCAAAGAGCCCACTCCATCACCCACAAAGTGTCGTTTTCCTCTAGCCATCTCTGACAAAACAATGACCTTTGCTCCCCCCTGTCACTGACTCTCAATGTCTAGTGTTACTAAACACTGGCCCACTACAATACGGTATCCACACTTTATTTGTTTGTATAATACTCCATCATCAAAACGAAACCGAGTTATCATTGTTAACTGCTTTTTGTCATTGGCCTGAGCCTTTCTCCCATTATCTGCAGAAATGCCACCACATTCCATCACATACACCATTTGCATTTCTGTATATTTTCTGGGGCAGTGTATTACTCCGAAATAAAATTGAATATCTTGTAAAGCCAATCAGGTTGAACAGCTAATTGGATCTTTGAAGCTCATTAACCATTTTAATGCTGTGCCATCCATTACAAATTTGAAGTCCCTCATCTCATAAATCACGCTAAGCATCTTCTTTCTTGGTTGAGTAATTCTTTTCTACCTTATTTAGATGCATAGAACCATAACTATTAGGTGCTCTATTCCATCTATTTCCTAGCTTAGAGCACCCAGTATGATAGCTGTCATCACAAGATAAAATGAATTGTATCTGATAATCTGCGAAAGTGAGGATGGGACCAGTGGTCAGTAATTCCATTAATTGCACAAAGACTTTTTCAAACCAGGTGTTTGTTGTGGAGCTCATAGTCGACTCTTCACATGTTACTGGATGTAATTGGAAATAAATTCGTGTAAGTATATCACACGTTATCTTAGTTTTAGATCTTGTAATATACTAGCTAATACTCATTCGTATATTGACAAAGCACTGTTCAGTCTAAATGGCCTTTGGCAGTATTGGTAATGGCCAAAAAGAACTGCAAATGTGGTCTTGGGTTCGAACCGCTGGCACAAACTCCAACTGATGATACCCACTTTGCAAGCCCATGGCCATAAAATAATCACATTGCCCCTAGATATCTAAAGTTTCTGTGATGTTTGGCATTGGGTACACATACACATATTGATTTGTTGTTTTAAATACCAATAGTCACAACAGAAGTATATGCCTTACTAGCATATGAGCTTTTTTGTACAATTACTACTGGCACACCTCACAGGTTGGTAATCGCTTCTATTATCCCATCACAGGGTTGTAGACTGATAAATTCCTACCTCAGCAGTTGGAGATTAAGTGGAACTCAGAATAGTTTCCTGTACACTAGCGGTTCATTGTCAGCAGGAATCCTATGCTATGTTATCAGTGTAGCTGGCAATGTTCCTGGAGGGTCACAAAATTGTGTGTATTCCACTAATAAATTTTCCTCTCCTCCCTATAATTTTCTTGCAAAAGTGACTCTATTCCCCCCAGCACATGGCTAAATTGGCAGACTGTTTCAGCTTAGAGCATTTTATATTGAAATCCATAGCCAGTTCTTCATCTTTCACCACTTACAGGTTATCAATGCCCTTCATGATAGCTCCACTTCCACTGAACCAAAATTATCCATTCTGATGGGCACTACCTGGCTTCCATCATCCTCTTGCGTATATAATGAACTATAGGACACAAAAGAATGTGCTTTATACAGTTCCTCATTTTCCACTAAGTGTTCAAGTACACACAAAGAATTAACTGGTAAATCCACTCCTATGTCTACCCAGACTCGTTTCCCTGTAGCTTTCGGTGTCATATCACACCAGTCGATTCTAAGGGGCAATGCAGGAAATTTAGGTAGCTTTCCTGGCTGATGGGACATGCCTTAGGGAATTTCGATCTTTCTGGCAGTAGGCCTAAGCAGAACGATGTTCTGTCCAGCTCTATCATGCCCCATCCCACATCGACTCTGGCATGATGTTTTCTAAGAAAATCCAGCCCAAGTATGATACAGAGTGTCCCACATGAAACCTGTATGCCTCACGGCCGGGATTCAAGTA